>NC_058132.1:371754537-371935484 GCF_016433145.1 Gracilinanus agilis
AGAGAGAGAGAGAGAGAGAGAGAGAGAGAGAGAGAGAGAGAGAGAGAGATATGACTTCAGAGCTCAAAAGACTTGGGTTCAAATTCCATTTTTGATATATTTGGCTATATGACCCTGGGCCAATCACTTGATCTCTTAGTGTTCCAAAGTGGCTCTCCTGGATATATTGCAGAAGAGATAACCATGTCTGTACTGATAGAAGGCATTTTGTAACTACAACCTAGCATTTGACAATGATGAAACCATAGGTCTGAATCAAAATTAAATGTAAAATATTCTAGACACCTAAATATTACACATCTGCCAGAAGAACATGCTCTATTGGGAAGATAGTTTGTGTAATGGAAAGGAGAATGGACGAGGGCTAGGAGTCCTGTGTCCCTCTTGCACTTACTAAAATATGAATATGGAGTGTGCCAACCTTTCTTGTCTTTGATTTCCTTTTTAGTAAAATGAAGAAAATAACATTTATGTTTCCTTCCTCATGATTATTATGAAGACAAGACAGTCTTTGTAAATAATAAGGTGCTATATAAATGTCAATTATTACTAGTTGTTTATTTAGGGGTAAATTTTATTCATTTTACCAATTACCTCAATATCTCAAGGATCTATAATTTTGTTAGTGTGGGGACTCCTTCCACTCAAGCAGATTACAACTAATCAATATCTTCTTATTAGAAAATTGTTTGAGGTTCAGAAAGGTTAAGTAATTGGCCCTCAGTAGCAGAGCTAGCAATTACCATAGGCAAGATCACAATCTTGCATTTTCCTGGTTCATCAATCTATCCACTATTCTTTGGCCTGTTCTTTATTTTCAAAAATGTAATAAATGGTTAAAGAATTATTTAAAAATTGTGACTCAATATATCCACTAATATGGGACATCATTCATAAAACTGACAACCATCTAGAGTAGGAGTTCTTTACCTTTTTTTTTGTGTCATGGAACTCTGGCAATCTGGGGAAACCAGTGAACTGCTTAATGTATAAAATAAAATATATAGAACTACAACGTAATAAATTTTTAAAAATACAGTTTTCAAAACAAAATTTTTTTTAAGTTCATGGGCCACACAGGTTAAGAATTTCCATTCCAAAAGAACTAGATTTTTATGAAACAGTTGAAAACCACAGTTCTAAAAGCTTTTTTCATTACTTGTTTCATTATTTTCAATTTTATGTTCACTAGGTCTACAGGATCAAAAAATTTAGACATAGGAGGAGCCTAAGGAAGTCATCTAGTTTAGCCCCTCATTTCAGATGAGAAAACTGGCTTAAAGGTTTAATTTTCATTGGTCACATGGATAGTAAGGTTCCTTTAGATCCAAATCAAGTTGACTACTTTTTGACTCCCTGTTAGATGGTAAACTCCTTGAAGTCAAGAACTGTGTCCTATTCATTATAGCATCTCCCTCAATGCCTAGCAATTTACTGCAGAGAGAGTGCAGTTAATAAACTCTTTAAGTAATAAAATAAATAACTGCTGCTGCTGCTGCTGCTACTACTTAAATACATAATAAAACAAATTGAACAACTAAGCAACAGTGTAGGTTCAATGCATAGTCTTTGCAAAATATAATGCCGCTTTCATTTTCTGAAGTTTAAAAAGCAAACAACCTTAAGAAATGTTTTAAAAAATGATGCTTAACAAACTTTCAGTGTAACTAGATTATGTTGACTTTTATCTTGCATGTTCCCTGTTCTCCCTGACTGCCTTTTTTGGCCCACTAGGTTGAGAGGCCTTCTGAGATCAATTCTGTGGGAAAACACTGCTTGAGAAATTGCTAAGACAAAAGTTTACGGTATTTTGTAAAAATAGCAGTACTTTACCAAATGGAAAATTCCTTCATATTCAAAGCTATTCCAATGAAGTTGGCTTACCTAGAAACAAAGGAAAGAAAAAACAGTGAGAACCAAATACAGGCGTATAGCTCCAGAATATTAAAGATTACAAAACAACATTGCACAGGTATCTTAACAACTGGTAGACAATCCAAAACAAACAGAAGTTTCACCAGTAGAGGAAATAGTAATTTCTATAGAAACAGTCATTAATGCTAGAAAGGAAACTGCAAGCATTGAGTAAACAAGGGAGAAAGGAAGTCTGTTTGATTCCAAATCACTTGGCTCATACATACAATCTCAGGGCATTAGTCTGTAAGATACTGTATTTTGGGGCAGACAAAATGCATTATGGCAGTGTAGTGTATGGGAGAGAGAACAAGGCTCTGAAGCAGGAAGCCTGAGTTCAAATCCTACTTCTGACCCATAGTGGTTTTATGAAGTTTAGAGTCAAAAAAATTTTGAAAAAAAAAAAAATAGCATCGCTATAATAGGCTACACTGTGGTAGTGTATGAGACACTCCATTCCCATGACCTTTGCTTAACATTCTAAGAAGGGACTGAAAAATACTAAAACTCTCAAATATCCATGTCTCCATGTAGCTAAAGAAAAAAGGATCTACTGTATTAAGAACTACTATAATTTCCTCTGCTGGTTTACTTTTTATCCTGCCACTCAGATGTTTTCCTTGTTTGCTTTATATTAAAAAAAAATTTCCCCTCCCAAAGTGATTACTGATGGCCATGAAAGGTGCCAGATTAACAGCCTTGGGAAATTAAAAATATTCTCTATCCAGAGAAAAGACAGTGTAGCAAGGGTGATGAAAGTTTCTTACATTACTCTTGCTTATATATTTTAGTTTTGACTCTGCTGTAATCTCTCTCCTGTTTCTGTGTCCCATTAATGTCCCTTTCCAACCTGCCAACAGAGCAGGTGGTCTTCTTCCTGTATTTAATTCTGTTACTGTTAATAGTGTTTCTGTTAACTCAGTGTAATCACAGAGGATATGGCTATTTGAAAAAATGTTATCAACTACCATTTTATTCCAGGACAGCAAGAATGGGAACTGGATCAACTTCAGTCAACCCTTTTGAACAGAGGTGAATGCAAATAAAATTAATTTCATTTGAGTAACCACAGTCATTATGACTGATTATTTGAGAACTGTTATTTCAAAGATGAGGAGTGTCTCCAGGTTCTTCTTTTTTAAAAATTATTTCCATTGTTCTACTTATACCAGTTTTGGGGCCATTTTATGGTCCATTTACACCTTTAACAAAGTGAAGTTGGAAGAAATAAATTCCAAACCAGGCAATTTAGTAGCAGCTATAATAAAAATTTTGTGACTATGGAGGTTAAAAGTATCAATTTATATGTGAAATTCAGGGATTAGTGGTGGCAATAAGTATTGTGGTAGTGATTACCCTTAATGCTGGCTCTAGTTCCTAAGTAGAGAAATCTTGATTCCAACCAGTACTTTTACCATCAAGTATTTAATGAGCATCTACAAAATGGCCAGCCCTGGGCTAGAGGTTAGTGGGATATTTCAAAGACAATTTAAACCTTCAAAGGAATTATAATCTAATTGGGTAGAGAAGATCAACAAAGAAAGAATTTGAGAATAGTTAAATTAAATTTAATATTAATGAGCATATTTATCATAATAGTTGGAAGTTGGAAGGATAACACAAATATCACTACTTTTTCCAGTTGTCCAATCGTATACATACATATACATATGTGTATACATATACACATGTATGCATATGTTCTTATAGTATATGACTGTATTGTACATATGGTATCTATAGTATATGTTTATGTGTATTATAGAGAGAGAAAGGGAGAGACATCTAGGTAGTGGTGGTTCTTTTTTTTGGTAATTTCTGAGGCAAAGAATTATAGGATAAAAGATGCAAAGTATCAATGACCATAGCAAATCCATTGTAAAAGTAGATAAAGGGAACCCTAATCAGAACTCATATATAGAAATCTTGGAAATACTTTCTGGTGAGGGACCTACAAGTTGTTTTGTTCTTCTTTGCTGCATTTAGCTTTTTATCAAATGCATCCTTATGGCACTGAAGCATTTGGCGATGGCCCAAGAATACTTGGTGATTGGCAAGAGACCTAATTAGGAATGAGAGATAGATCTTAATCATCAAAAATTTCAAATAAATGGAAAGGACTTTTTGCCCCTTTTCTCTCAGAATAGCCTTTTTGAAAATGACTCCTGGAATAAAGTTTTATACCTTCACTGTTAGAAAAGACATCATCATCTGTGGCAGCAACGGCATATTGCAATTACATTAGTTGGTCCATCAGAGAGATGGAAAATGTTATCCCAATTCTGCAGATGGGGACAGAGAAGTCCAGTTTATAGGACTGAGAAAAGGTGGGAAGGTAGAAACTAAATCCAAAACTTTGAATTACAAAGAACCCACACGGAAACTTGTCATGTCACAAAAAAAAAAAAAAAAACAACAACCTTAAAATAAGACTGCTTGGTACAGCTTTTGAAAACGATGACAACAAATAAATGCCATCTATATCTGACTTTAACATTTTCAAAGTACATGTACATCTATTATCTCATTTGGGTCTCCCCCAAAACCATGGAAGATGGCAAATGTGGGTATTAATTACTTATTCCAATTTTTCTGCCCAGATCTGGTTTTTGATTGGCATAAGGAGTTCCCAGTGAGGAAACTACTTCCATCAATGCAGATTGTAATCTCTTTTCAAAACATTTTGTTTTGTTATAACCTTAGAGTTATTTATGTGGTTATAGGGGAACTGAGAGGTTATGTGACTTGCCTAGTATTACACAACCAACACGGACAAGTTAGGTAAGGCAAGTGGATAGGGTACTAAGCCTGGAGTCAAGAAGACCCCTCGTCCTGAGGACAAATCTCGCCTCAGACACTTACAGGCTATGTGACCCTGAGAAAGTCATGTAATACTATTTATCTGTCAAATGAACTGGAGAAGAAAATGGCAAACCACTCTAAGCTCTTTGCCAAGAAAACACCAAATGGGGTCACGAAGAGTCAGACATGACTGAGAAGTGGCTTAACAACATAGATTGGGTAGGACTCCAATTGAGGTTGTCCTGATTCTGATGTTGACCTGCTATGTCACACTGCTGCCTCTTATCCCCATTTTACATTATCACGAAACTCAGGCAAAAAAAGGGAGGTAACCTACTCATTGTAAAGTGAGTGTCAGAGGCAAGATCTGGACCCATTTTGCACCTTACTAGGCACTCTGAACCTTTCTAGCCTTCCTAAGTGACTTCTGATCGAAATTAAAGGAACAAAATACATTTTTCATCTTTCATTTTCCATCATGGAACGGGTATCATCGTGATTTACTTTGTTTTTTAACACACTGGCAAAAAACAGAAGCCAAGTCAAATCAGCAAATTTTCTGGAAACACATTATTAAGGAGGTTCTGCTGCATTTAGGACGCTATCACATAATGCAGGTTTCCCCAGGATGTGACCTGGTCCACTATCTTTTTGGCTCATTAGGATCATAAGATTCAGGGCTGGAAAGTGCCTTAGGAACGAACTCATCCAGCCTATCACTTTTCACATCAGAGATTGGAGCCCTAGAGAGGAGAAATGACTTGCCTGAATTGGGAGCTAAAGGACAGAGTTGAGATTTGAACCTAATCTTTCAACTCTAAGTCTAGTGCTTTCTTGCCAAGTTCTGGCAATGCAAATGAAGTTAGTAGTTTGCTTTGTAAATTTCAGGGATTATGTGATGGAGAGGAAAGTGGACCATCCCAGGAATCAGAAGAATCTCCCTGGTTCTGCCACTGACTAGTTGTGTGACTCTAAACCTCAATTTCCTCATCTGTAAAATAAGAGGTGGGATAAGATGGTAACTCAGATACTTCCTCTAGTTCTAACATTCAATAAGTTTGAAATATTAAGCATATATTTTCTGGGCTTCCAGTGACAGTCCTCTTTGATGACCAAGAAGAAATTAAAAAATAAGCTGGTTGGCTCAGTGGCTTGAGAGCCAAGCCTAGAGACAGAGGTCCTAGGTTCAAATCTGACCTCAGAAACTTCCTAGCTGTGTGACCCTGGGCAAGTCACTTAACCCTCATTTCCTAGCCCTAACCACTCTTCTGCCTTAGAATCATCTGAGATGGAAGGTAAGTGTTTTAATAGCAAAGACTTTCTATGGAGCAGAAAATTACAAGTGATTACTTCTTTTCATTTCAAACATCTGCCAACAGAATCATGAATGTCAAGGACATGAGAAATATAGAAAGTTGAGGAAAACTCTAGGCCACAAGATGGTGTAAACTTCATAGGGAAAACACCAGCAATGAAAATGCATAAAACAGGAATATTTCTCATAGGTTTTGCATAAACTTCCCATGAAGGCAAAGTCAAGTACTGGTTTTTAACAATGTAAGCTGTTTTGTTTTTTTTTTTGGATTTGTTTGTGATGCATTGTTAGGTATAAGTCAGCTATAATTATTGAAGATTTCAGGCAATTTATAAAATAAAAAAGGGATTAACTTGAGTATTAATTTATTAATGGTTTAGAAATAGAAAAAAATTTAAATTATATATTATTATTCATTCCATTAGAATCATTGTTGACTATTAGATACAATTATTCAATCTGTCAAAGCTGTGTTAGCAGCCTCTGTCCATAGTTTTAGTTTCTTAATTGAGGTAGCAAACACTAGAAGTTTCTAAGTAGAGTGTAATAATAATCTGGGAATAAGTAGTCTTGAGGAAAAATACAAGTTGACTCAACATGATTGTCGTCATTCTCAGGATGAAAGTTGATCACTTTTTCAGATCTGAAAGTTTACAAACCACACTTGTACATCTGAGGCTAGTACATTCAGTGTGCTGCATCTTTTGGAAGGCACTTTTGAGGAGGCAAGAATCAGATATAAATCTTAACTAAGGCTCAGTTCCTGTTCTGAAATTTATAATTTATTTGGGATGAAAGATTTACATGAAACAATTAAAGGATATTAAAACAGAATATAATTAAGAGACAAAGTGTACAGCACTAATAAGAAATGCTCTGAGAAGTGACTAGGTTTTGGGAAAGAGCTCGGAAAATGTTCTTTGAGAAGGTGGGACTTGAGCAAAGCCATTGTATTGTGACTCAATCACATTCTGCCCCCATGAATTTATATTGCATTTATAATTTATATCTTTATCTATTTGAATTTCAGATTCACAAATTCTGTTGTTGTTGTTTGTTGTTTTTCTGTCATTTTCAGTTATGTCTGACTCTCTCTGACTCCATCTGGTGTTTTTATGGGCAAAGATATTAGAGAGGTTTGCTATTCTCTTCTCTAGCTCATTTGACAGATAAGGAAATCAAGACAAACAAGGTTAAATAACTTGTCTAGGGCCATATAGCTAGTAAGTGTCTGAGGCTGGATTTGAGTTTAGTTCTTCTTGACTCCAAGCCCACCACTCTATTCACTGTGCCATCTAGCTGCCTTGCACAAATTCTAGGACTTCGTTATTTTATTTTCAGTAATTTTCACCCACTTATCTCGTTCCTACAGTATATGAGCTAGGTTCTAGTTTCTAATGGCTCTTCCCTTTCTTGAATGATTTTTTTTGTCTCATAAATACTGGCAATTAGGCTCAGAGCTTCAAAGCCAAGAGGATGATTTGGAAAAGAGGACTGTCACCAGGGAATTGTGGGATTTTGGCCATAACTGGGTAATTAAGCTCTTGAATGCCAAAGCAGTATGTAAATTTAATTTTGAATATGGATGATGAAGAATAGAAATAATTGCAAAGATCACAAGGCAACTGAACTTAGAATGTTTTGGGAGAAAGGAGCTGAAGGTAGTGAAATGTATTGGAACTAGGACTGGAAGAGACCTACGGTTCAAACCATAGATTTTACTATACATTTTAGTTGTCTAATCTTTTCTTTTCTTTTCTTTTTTTGGACTATATAAGCCTTTATCAGTGGTTTGCTGGTAAATGTTTAACAACTATTGGTCTGAAAAGCAGGACACTTTTAAAGGTTTAATACCATTTTTTCTATCACTTTGTTCTTTAAACCCTTACCTTCTGTCTTAAAATCAATACTGTTTATTGGTTCCAAGGCAGAAGAGTAGCAAGGGCTAGGCAATGGGAATTAAGTGACTTGTCCAGGGTCATATTGCTGGAAAGCATCTGAGGCGAGATTTGAACCTAGGACCTCCAGTCTCTAGGCCTGGCTCTCAATCCACTGAGCCCTGTTTTCCATTAGCTTTTAAAGTCCAGACATTTTAGCTGTTTAATCTTGAGGCAGTGGAGAGAACACCAGGTCTCAAGTCAGGAAGACCTGAGTTCAAATCTAGCATCAGACACTTAATTTCTGTGTGACCTAGGCAAACCTTTTAACTTCTGTTTATCTCAATTTCTTTGCCTGCCAAATGGGGATGATAGCATTGATCTTCAGGGCTGTTGTAAAGTTCAAATGTTATAGTATTTGTAAAGTGCTTAATACAATGCCTGGTAGATAATAGGCACAAACTATATAACATTATTATTATTACCACTGCTAATAATCTCTTGAGAATGACAGTACTTGCAAATAAATATACAAGTTACTTTATGGAAAGCACTCCGTCAACCTGAAATTACTATATAAATGCAAGTCTATCATTTTTCATTTCTTAGCACTCTGTATTTGAAATATGATACTACTATTACTACTGGAATTTTCATTTCTATTTAGCATTTATGCATTTTTATAAAAATTTAACACTCACAGAGAGAGCCTCAAAAGGCTCACTGGTAGGTGGCCATAGTGGACAACCACACAAGAGTGGGGACTGCCTTTTGCCTTTTTTTTTTTTTGGTATGATTAGAACTTAGCATAATGCTTAGCATATAGAAGATGTTTAATAAATGTTTACTGATTGATAGTAAGATTAAGTGGATTTACAACTTGTGGAATGATCCATATCGATAAGAGCTATGACAAAATGGAAATAGGTTGCTTAAAGAGGTCTCTCAGTGAAGGCAAGATGAATATTTGGGTATGGATTGGACTAGATGACCTCTGAGATTCCTTCTATTTCTTGGATTCTTTGACTTACAACCTCTTTCCTTGATTCTGTGGACCTTGTTAAGGTCTAGGTCCTGAGTTTGTTGATTGGGCCCTTGAAAAAAAACTGTCTGTGCATGTTGTATGGTGTCTGAATGAATTTTCTTAAAGACAAGCAATAATCTGCGAAGCAAATTTGTATGTTGAATGATGGTTGTGGAATCTGGGGTCTATATTTTCATTAAAAATCTTAGCAGAGCATATTTTTTTTTCATCTAAAACATATTCATGTATGCAGACCATGGAGTACACATTGGGATATGTAGGTAACCCAAACTGCTATCTAGGGCCAAATGAGAGGGATGAATGAAATGGGCCCCTTCCTCCTCCTCCCAACCCCTGAATCCAGGTCTTAGGGAGAGAGTATCATAGAAAGGCCCTGTTCCTGCATCATGAGTAAAGGCAGGACAGCTATAATATTTCCATGGGGGAGCATGAATTAGCTGAAATTACAGATTTGATTTACCAGAGCATTTAAAATTTATTCTAACTAATACTTCCCCTAAAAATAGAAGTAGTTCTTGATTCTCAAAGGCTAGGATGGCTGAGTTAATATGGTAGGATCGACTCAGATGTGGGTGCAGAAATCCAAAGTATGCCCATTTTTCTTTAAGGGTGAGCCCAGCTAAGTTAGGAGTTTATTAACAGGTTGCCACAAAGCCATTAATATTTTAGCCTCTCATTCTAGAAGATCAGCTACTAAGTAGGAATCGCAAGGCATACTGCTAAAAGTAGAATCCAGATTGATGAAAGTCTTTGAAGTATTGCTTAATGTATAGGGGAAAAATAACTAGTCACCAAAATTTTATTTTAGAAGGAGTTCCAAATTTGACAGCTTCTCTTCCCTGCCAACCATATACAATACCACACCTTAATACCAGTTTTCTTGGTTGTAAGCCCCTTGAGGCCCAGGATTTATAAATCTAGAAAATGTTAAGAATTTTTTTATCTTTGCATCTCCTCTCATGTTTTGACCAAAGTAGGCATTAGTAGTAGCCATTAAATAGCTAAAATAAATTAAATAATTAATAAAGATTAAATGGAGAATTAACGAGTGGTTATGTATTGCCATAAAATCCACACAAAATTCTGGCCCAAATCTCTGCCACAGATCATTCATGTGAACAAAGACTTCAGTCACCAAATGCAGGAAGACTTCAGACAATTAAAAGTCACAAAAAAGGCGGGGAAGCAAGAATTCTCCCAGCACAGGGAGCCAGATCCATGCCTATATGCACACAGCCCTATTCTTCCACTCCCTTCTTTTCTTTACCATGTCACTTGTACTAGTACATTTACTGTTTCATAAACATGAGACTTCAAACAAAAGTGCTTCTAATCAGATTTGGCATAAATCAGAGAGAAGCACAGGGTGAGGTAAGTGTGAGCCTCCGTTGCTGAATAACAGGGGATGGCAGGGCTTCAGCACATGAGTCATGCAGACACAAAGCAGTCCACAGCTAGAGATAATTCTCAGGTAAACTTTGCATGAGCCACGACGTCATTGCTCCTCTAACCTTCCTGCATCAATCATGTCACCCGGACCGTGATGCAACCCAACAAGAATGTCTGATTTGCAGACAGCGAAGAAACACTCAGAGAACACACACAAGGGCCCGGCAGAGAAGGCAAGAAGAGCCCCAACTTAACCTTCCATTGTTCTCTCTCATCTAAACGATGATTCAAGAGGCAAAACTTGTAAGGTCAGCTGTCTATGGAAATGACTTAGGATTTGCAGGGTTAAGCCATCTTCATTTCAGGACACATCAGATGTCTTCTGTCATTAAAACCATCTGCAAAACCTAGCTGAATGCCCCACTTTAGATCTCAGTTTCCTCAAATTGCTGAAATGAGATGAATCTCAAAGGTCCTTTCGAGGGGTATGACAAAAACAGGGTCTAGAGTGCTTGGATGAGTCCATAGAAATGTAGTTCAAATACAGAATTTAAGCACAGAATCAGTTTTGGCCTTGATTATCAGATTATTTAATTAATTCTGGGGTTTTGTTTTGCCACCTGAAAAAAAATGTTGGTAATTTTATGAGCCTAGCCCACATTAATATTCATTATCTTTTCCTAAAAGGAGTTTAATCATTCTAGCGAAGAAGGCTTCAGTGATGTTCATATCTGAGTTTGGGAGAACACATGAAATTCTCTTTTGAAGCTAAAAATCAAGTCTACCAATTGGTTTCAGTGATTGAGTGACCACTGCAGGCAGAAAATGGTATAAGGAGCAATAGGGAGTTAGGAATCAGAAGCTGCACATAGGGAATTTATAATCTAATAGGGTACAGAAAGAATTCAGAAACACAAGCACAAGTAACAGAAACATATATAGACACAACTATGTAGAGATATGTAAACAAGTTTAGAGGGAGAGAGATGGAAGACTGAATGGCATCCACCCCACACTGATGCTTTTCCACCTGGATTTTTTCTTTGGCTTTCAGAGATTGGCCAGCACTAGCACTCACACCTGTCACCGTAGGATTTGCAGTGAAATCTCCAGAGACCAGAAAATTTCCGATAATGTTTGGAGATTGGAGAGAGGTAGCTGGATCTGGTTAGAATCATCTAGAAAAAATTCACAATTTACAGTTCATCGTTTCATTTACAGTTGATAAGGTGTGTGGTTGTCACTCCTAGCTCTCTCCAGGGGACACACAGTCACTACACCTGGGGAGAGTACAGCAGAAATTCCAGCCTTTAAACTCGAATGAAATTATGTAGCTTGGCAGCAGACACTCATCAAACTAGCTTAGTTAGTTGCAGAGGTTTCAACCTGCAAATATTCTGAAGACTGGTCATAGCTGCTGCCATTGGTATTAGGCTAACTAGGAGGATGAAGTAAACAATGGAAGAAAAAAGGATGACTAACATGATAGGAAGATGGACACCAATTAGACAGCAAATCTATTCATTAATTTCTACCCCTTTTGCCTTCCCCAAATGCTGAAAAAAACTACCAACTTCTCACTTAAAGGAGTAAAGGACTCTGCAGGTCTCCCTCAAGTACTATAGACATGAAAAACAGAAGGAATAACAACTGCCACCACTCACAACTACCCACACTCACACACAGTTCACCAGGTGCAATTTTGAAATTATTCACTAATTATCTTAATCCCTGAGAATCAATTTGATGAATATAAATTGTAAGCATGAGACTGAATATGCAGAAAGAAAGAAACCATAACAGGTCATTTGTTTTTTCTATCTGTTTGAATTTGTATGCCAGTGCTACCCAAAAGACATAGTGGGGGTGAGTGGGAGAGGCAGTGTGGGAGAGCAGGTGGGGACTGGAAAGAATGGGTCCTTTGGCTAAGTCCTCCAGCAAATGATGGGAAAGTTACTGAGAAATACTACCAGTCAATAGGTTCAATCCGTATCTGTAGCACCAAACTGTTATCCTTTAATCTTTAGAAACTGTGAGAGTCACTTTTTAAAAAATCATGCCATAGAGCGAAAGGAGCAGAGCCAGAAGAACTCTATACACAGAGACTGACATTCTGTGGTAAAATTGAATGTAATGGACCTCTGTACCAGCAGCAATACAATGACCCAGGACAATTCTGAGGGATTTATGGTAAAGATGCTACCCACATTCAGAGGAAGGACTGTAGGAGAGGAAACATATAAGAAAAACAACTACTTGAAAGCATGGGTTGGGGTGGACATGATTGGGGATGTGGACTCGAAACTACCACACCAATGCAACTACCAACAATTTGGAAATTGGTCTTGATCAAGGACACATGACAAAACTAGTGGAAATGCGCATGGGTAGGGGGAGTACGGGGGGGGGGGGGGTGAAGGGGAAAGGAGGAGCATGAATCATGTAACCATGTTAAAAATGAATATTAATAAATGTAAAAAAAATCATGCCATAAACAGTAGTCCACAACTTAATTTTTTGTTCACAGTTACTTTAGTGGATTATTGATCTCAATGTGGCCACTCTCTTGGATTTTCAAGATCACAACCTTCATTGTCTTTACAAATCTCTTCCTATGCCAATCTAGCTTCTATTAAGCTGTCAAAGTGACTTATCTAAAGCTCAGGTCCAACCATGCCATACTCAACAAACTGCAGTGGTTCCATATAACCTCCAGGATCATGTACAAAATCCTCTGTTTGGCATATAAAGTTCTTCATAACCTAATTTCATCCAAACCCCAGCATCTTCCAGTCTTCTTACAACGGATCCCTAGATTCAATGACACTGGCTATCTTGCAGCTCCCCAAACACTATACTCTCATCTTTGACTATTTCCCTCCATGCTTCCTCTTCTGCCTTGGAAATGTTGACTTAGTATCTATTCTAAGACAAAAGGTAAGTGTTTTTAACAAAAAAGAAGAAAAAGAAACTAGCTAGCAAGGGATTGAGAAACAAATGGGTGGTAAGAAGTCAGAGGCAGTGAGTGTATACTTTTTCTACAACTGTATTTTTTTTTTTTTGAGAATCAAGTGAAGAGATAGGGTGGTACTTTGCAACAGTAGCAGGTTCAAGGGAAGATTTTCGGAGGAGAGGCCACCTATGTCTTTGTAGACTGAGGAAGGAGGCAATAGTGTTATCCAGGAAATAAACAAATCTTCCTTTGACAAATCTAATGACCTATTTTTTTTTTTTTTGCCTTTATTCTTCCTTACCTGTCCCTAAAACTTAACACAATTTATCATTCCCTCCCTTGGTTCTTGTGGCACTTCGTTTTCTTAGTTTTTCCAGTATGGAATTTTAAGGTGTGGAGACACAGCTATACTCACCTCTAAGCCAATTAAAAGATTTAATACTAACTCTAACTATGGTGCAACACTTACAAAAAGAATACAAGGAAACGTGTGCTTCCTCCTCAGTACCAGCCACTACCAGCCATAGGTCTGAGTCTTGTTCTTAGTTTTAAGTTTCATCTACAAATGCTTTCAGAATAATCTGGTTTGCCTGGGTTTTCAAACTAAGTTTTCAGCAAGCTTGTTATGATAATTTTTTCATAAGTGATGCTCTCAATGAGGCAGACTCAATGATCAAGGGGAAAGAGCATGGGATTTGGAATTAGAAGACTCTGGTTCAAATCCTGGATCTGCTGGTTTGCTACCTATGACCTTGAGTCAAATCACCTTACCTCTAAAATTTCCCCATTTGTAAAAAGGGTAGGTTGAGTTAGTTGACTAAGGATTCTTTACAGATCTAGATTCTATAACCTTTGATCTCTCTCCACTGTTCCCTGCCCCCCAAACTCTTACCTATCTTAGTAATGATTTTAAGACAGAAGAGAAGGAGGGGCTAGGCAAACAGGGTTAAGTGACTTGTCTAGGGTCACACAGCTAAAAAAAAAATCTAAGGCCAGATTTGAATTAGGTCCTTCTCTCTCCAGACCTAGCACTTTATCCACTGAGCCACCCCAGCTGACCCAACTTCTTATTAGGTATAATACAGTCAATTTCATTTTGCGATTTCATTTAGTGCTTAACACATACAGGACTTCCAACTCATTTCTCCAAGACAGTATTCAGGAATAGTTTTTGTTAATTCATTGTATATTTCACTAATGATTTGAAAAATACTTCATCTATTCACAAATCCACCAATAGTGTACTTGATTTCCCACAACCAGAGTGACTTCATTTTTGTCACTATTAACTATCTTCTCAAATTTAAAGGGAATAACTTAGAATTTTCTAGGCATGCATTTTTCTCCTTGTTCATGTTTTTTGACCCAGGGATCCCCACTACTGGGACTTGACCTTAAAGATCACAGGTTTTTCAGCATAGTTCTCATTCTCCCTGTGTCTACTTCCATTTCTTCCTTTAAACAAACCAACAAACCAACCCTTACTTTCTGTCTTAGTAACAATTCTAAGAAAGATGGGGAAGGGCTAGCAAATGTTGTTAAGTGACTTGCCTAGGGTCATACAGCTAGGAAGTGTCTGAGGCAAGATTTGAACCAAGGTGGTCCAGGCCTGGTGCTCTATCCACTATGTCACTTAGCTGCTCCTATCTGTATCTACACGTATCATAGTACATGAATGAATAATTAGACTTAGCTTTGAGGATTTTATCATATTCTCCCTAAAATTTCAGGTTTTTGCTTGTGCAGTAGATGTTGATTCACCATTATCTTTGTGGTGGTTTATTTCCTTATTGCTAAATCACAAACATGGCAAGTTAAATTAGTCAAGTATACCATGAAAATGGGGTTCTCGTTGCCTTTGCACACACAATGAAATCAACTCTGCCAATTCCTTTATTTTCCTGAGAGCCCTCTTTTCCATTTAACTATGATTTCTTTCTAACTTCTGGTTTCATTTAAAGCACTAAGGGCCATGTGGATATGGTTCAATTCCTACGGTATTATGTCAGCTCAGTTGTTGGACAGATATTGGATAAATTGATGCTTAACACAAATAGCCTTAAAAATTGTATCATTCTGAGTACTTTGGGTCCCCTTTCAGCCACTTTGCTATGGTAACTCTGGAACTGGAAGGTGCAATTAGGTGCTGATCTTGGTATTTTTTCATTAGTGTCTGGTTAACACCAAAAATTAGATGAGCTGTGGAATGAGCAATTAGTACCACAAAACTCAGTTGTTTATATATATATGAGGCAGAATTATTTTTCCTTTCTGGAAAAAAAGACTACCAAAGTTCTACAACTGTTCCCCTAAATTCCCATTCTGATTTGCAGATCCTAATTTGTTTTTTTCTGATACAGTTCCAAAAATCCTCTTCCTCCAATTCATATTAACCATGATAGTGATGATGATGATAGTATTTCTATAATGCTTTCAGGTTTGCAAATCACTTTACAATTTCATTTAATCCTCACAACCCTGGTAGGTGCCTTACTGACTCCATTTTATAGATGAGGAAACTGAGGCAGGCAAGTTAAGAGACTTGTCCAGGGCCATGTAGTCACTAAGTGTCTAAAATGGAATTAATATTCAGGTCTTCCCAAGTCTGGGTTCAGTGTTCCATCTACTATACTAACTCATACATTTGTATATGCTCCAAGTAGAATAAATGCTATTTAAATATGTATATTTAAATGGACCACCCAGCAGTAAAAAAAACATTTCTTATAACTTGGTCTTTACTTGCTAATTAGAATAACAATTTTGGGAGGAATGGGCACGCTTTTAATGTTCATTTTTAAACATTCATCTTAAAAAATTTCTTCTTCCTATTCCTCCCCTGCCCCTTGAGAAGGCAAGCAATATGATATCAATTATACATGTGAAGTCATGCAGACATATTTCTATATTAGCCATGTTGTGAAAAAAAAACAACAATAAAAAAGAAGAAACAAAGAAAGTGAAAAAAGAAAGCTTCAATCTGCACTCAGAGATCATCAGCTCTCTCTGTGGAGGTGGGTAGTATTTTTCACTACAAGTCCTTGGGATTTGTCTTGGATAATTATATTGATCAGAATAGCTAAGTCTTTCACAGTTTATCATATACTGCTGTTACTACATACAATAATAATCTTCTGGTTCTGCTCACTTCACTTTCTATCAGTTCATATAAATCTTCCCAGGTTTTTCTGAAACTGTTCAGCTCATTATTTCTTATAGCACAACAATATTATACCATAATCACTTACCACAATTAATGTCTCAAATAATTTTATTAAAAATTCAGCAACTATTAACAAAAACACTTAAATAAACCAAATAAAATAACCTTTGATCACACCATCAGTCCTTATTAACCAACTCTATTTTTCATCTTCACTATCACCTTCGATTCCTCCATTCCTCGGTCCTTTTCAATGCCATCAACTCTTCTGTGGACCATGTTTTGCAGTCAACTCCCTGGTGAAAAAGTTCAGTTCTCTAATACCTGTTCCTTTAAAATCCCCTGATTGCTGTTCCTTGTCATCCCTTGCCAAGTCCCAACAAAGGGTTATTCTAACCATCTAGCTTCTTTACTCCTACTCATATGCCGCTAAACAGAGCTGTAAGAAGTCATCAAAGTGTTCATACTGGATCCACCACAAATTTATATTATCTGGTCTTAACTGCGGTAAGGCAATCCTTCTACATCTCATTAATTGATTCTCTATCACATTTTCTTCAGAAGCTGTTCCAAACCTTTTGTTTCTTCTCTCTTT
Organism: Gracilinanus agilis; assembly: GCF_016433145.1. NCBI lineage: Eukaryota > Metazoa > Chordata > Mammalia > Didelphimorphia > Didelphidae > Gracilinanus > Gracilinanus agilis. Next base: position 371,771,591 of record NC_058132.1, read on the forward strand.
AAGCCTCCTGTGAAGTTTTTGCCTTACCCATCTCAGCAGAGGATCTCACTGTATATTTTCACTGATTAAACCGAAGCTATTCATCAGAACTAGTGCCTTCTTTATGTTAATTTCTTTTAGTTTGTATTTGATCTTAGAATTAATAGAGAACCACTATAATTTATTGGGCAAGGGAGTGACATGATAAGATACAAACATTAGGAAAATTACTTTGGAATCTATGCAGAGGATGGTTTGGAGTGGAGAAAGGCCAGGAGATCAACTAAAGGACTAATGAAACAGTTCCCAGGTGAGGCAACAAGGGCCTGAACTAGGGATGTGGCCATATAAGTAGAGAAAAGGGGATACATATGAGAGATGCTGTGAAGAGAGAAACAAGACTAAGCAATTGTTTGGATATGGGGAGGGTGGTGTTAAAGGGAAGTGAGGAATTGAGGATGACACTGAAATAGAACCTACAAAAATAGTGGTGCTCTCAACAGAAATAGGGAAAATTGGAAGACAAAGAGATTTTGGGAAAAGAAAATGACTTCTGCTTTGGACATGTTGAATTTGAAATGCTTACAGGAGATTCAATTTGAAATTTGCAAGTAAACAGCTGGTAATACAAGACTGGAGTTCAGGAGAAAGACTAGGGTTGAAATATTAATATGGGAATCTCTGAATAATTAAAACTATGTGAGTTGAGAAGTTGGTAGAGACAAGAGTAGAGAAAAGGACTCAGGTTGGAGGCTTGGGGTATATTCACAGATAAAGGTCAGGATATGGGCGATGACCCAGGCCTGGGCTCGAAAAATAAAAGTTTCAAGACTGGCCACTAAAGAGAACTAAGAGAAAAGTATTCTATCATAAAGATACTGATAAACTGATGGGTTTCCATGACAGCAATGGTGAGGGGGTCATATGGTAGATAGGCAGGCAACCAGAATCTATTTATTAAAAAAAACAACCCAAAACAACAAAACTCTTACTTTCTAAGTTAGAATCAATACTAAGTATCAGGTTCAAGGCAGAATAATGGTAAGGGCTATATGATTGGGTTAAATGACTTGCCCGGGGTCACACTGCTAGGGAGTGTCTGAGGCCAGATTTGTACCTAGGATATCTTTCAATCTCTAGGCTTGGCTCTTTATCCACTGAGTCACCTAGATTCCTCATAGCCAACATTTATTAAATATTTACTTTGAGCCAGGCACTGTGCCAAGTGCTGTGGATAAAAATACAGGCAAAAAAGAAAGTCTCCCCTCAACTAGCTTAAGGCGGGGAGACAGAAACACAAAAGGGAAATGAAAATGGAAGATCTCACCAAATTAGTAAAGGAAGCTGCATTGGCAGAGGGATGTCCTGGTGTGAGAAGGCATCAGGACTGGTTGAAGAAAATGGGGATGTTTGGGCTTAGAGAAAAAAAAAAGAGGGGACATAATAGTTATCTTAAAATACTTGATGGACTGAAGGAGCATTCTTTCCTGTGGTTGTGAATATTTTGGTATTCTTTTGAGAACTGTTTGTTCATACCTTTGATCAATAATCTATAAGGAATGACTATTATTAATATATCATCATTAAGTTATTTATTGCTAATATTATATGCATGTGATTGTATAATGCTAATGCTAAATATATTAATATAAATATCATTTATATCCTATACTTTATATATAATAGACCACACAACATATAATTATGTGTAACATAATAGGAAGACCCTTATCTTTGGTCTGTTAATTTTGTCTGTGCAGAAGCTTTTTAGTTTCTATAATCAAAGGTATTTTTTGCAATTTCTTTTTTTCTTGTTTGCTTAAGAATGTACCTCCTATTCATGACTATGAGAGGAACATGATATACTTCTCTTCTGATTTTTTTGGATAACTTCTTATTTTTAAGAAGTGTTTCTTTACATTAATTCAAGATCTGCCTTTTTGCAAATATTAACCATTTTCCTATTTCTGACTTCAGTTCCCAAACAGAACAAATCTACTCCTTCAATATGATGGTCCTTCGCATACCTGAAGATGTACCTAAGTTTTCCCTTCATTAGATTATATATCCTTAGTCACATTGGCAACACCTTACATGGAATGAACTTGAGATTCTTCATCCTGGTCTTGTTCTTCTGGACTGTCTCCAGTTTAACAATTATATCCTTTTGAAAATATGGCACCCAGAATTGAAAACAATACTCCAGATGTGCTCTGAGCTGGGAATTACAGGAGTATAGCAGAATTTATTTTTGGACATCATGCTTCTCTTAATGCAGCCTCTCTTGTATGATTTTTTTTTTAACTTTCACACCTCACTTTTAACTCATATTGAGATGAGGGTCTACTAACTCTCCCAGTTCTTTTTCAGACAAAAATGGGTCTTCCCATTAGTTTTTTTTTTTCACATCATTGGCAAAATAATTCTATCAATCTAAAAAAATATAAAACAACACTGAAAATGCTATTTTATTTTGAGGCTATAGAGGGACTTGGAAGTCAAAAGCAAAACTCCACGGCTTTTCAAAAGCATTAATAACAGATGACTAAAATGAAATAAACCCAGGTGATCTCTAGTTTTCAAATTTATTGAAAGACTTTATTGAAGACTAAGGAAAAGGCTGTTGAAAGAGAATAATAATAAAGAACCCAATCTTCTTTATGAAATGGGTACTCTTTGGAATGAACAAGTATCTTTGTATTTTTTCTGGGGTGTGGGGAAAGGAACTAATCTCCCCTCTTTTAATGTTTATGTACCAAAATGTGCCTCGGTTTCAAAATGAGAAACACCATGTGTTGATTTCAAAATCTTAGCATCTTAACAAGATGAAAACTAAGGGAAATATTTTCTTTTAAAAGTATATAAACTATTGTTTACAGAGTCAATGAAATGGTGCTAGAGTATTATTTTTAGTAACAAAAGAATTTTTGGTGAACAGCTCAATACATAAGCATTTTTAAGTGGAATTTCAAAACAATTTTAATCTTTTAATTATATGTAGCAATAAACAGATTTGCTAAGCTCTAAGACTCTGTTAATTCTGAGTTCTGAATCACAATAAGATGATTATTTCCTCTTAATTCTCACCAAATGATATCATCTCTTACTATACTAATACAATCAAGTTCCCTTAGGGGATTATTCTTCATTTTTCTTCTTCCCTACTTCAAAATTTTTTGTGATCTTCAGTCTTTCTTCTCCATCCTTCCATGCTAAGCAGTCTTTTCTCTTGGCCAGGGTTAATTCTTCTACTTGTGCTTCTATGTCCTCCTGCCTCTAATTTCTTTAAGAGGGGAATAGTTTTATTTTGTTTTGAGAAAAGAAAGTTGAATGGGAAAATGAAGCTTATAAAAGTAGTGATCAATAGCTTTTTGTAATTTGGCTAAGGGCATATTGCAATTAGGGTTAAGTTACAGTGTTTCCTTATTTTAAATTATTCACCATTGACTTCCTCTTAAAGATTACTCCATCAATTTACCCTAACACTTCTCTTTTTCATTCAACTCAATTTCTTCTTCCTCAGTGGCATCTTTCCTTTTGCAAATTGGCAACTAGATAGCCTTTAAAAATCCTTTGTATTTGAAATTGCTACTAATTGTAGTTACTGTCTTATTTCTCTGGTTCCTTTCACAACCAATTAAAAGTTTTCTGCTTCCTAACTTCAATCCCTAATCACTCTTTCATTATTTTTAAACTCAATTTGATTTTTTTTTAACTTTTTTTTTAAACCCTTGTACTTCGGTGTATTGTCTCATAGGTGGAAGATTGGTAAGGGTGGGCAATGGGGGTCAAGTGACTTGCCCAGGGTCACACGGCTGGGAAGTGGCTGAGGCCGGGTTTGAAACTAGGACCTCCTGTCTCCAGGCCTGACTCACTCCACTGAGCTACCCAGCTGCCCACTCAATTTGATTTTTAAAAAATTCCAAATTCTCTTCCTCTCCACATTGAGAAGGCAAGAAAACAAAATCCATTACTCAACTTTCTCTACTGAGAAGGTGAGAAATTGGAGCCCAGAGAGGCTAGATTAAGTTCTAAATTCATAGAATTCTTATAATTTACAAAGCCTGTGTTCACGCCCAAGCTGATTGTCTTTATACAGTACACCTTTCTGAAGGTGACAAAACCAAAATACAGACAATTTAAGCAATCTGTCCAAGGTTATTATAATTTGAGAAATGGAAAGTTGACTTGAAGCTTTTTCTGGTCAACTACTCATTTTCATAGAATTGTAGAATCTAGGGAGAGATCTTTGAGACAATCCAATACAGACTCCCTTTAAGGTCTTCAATTGAAAAACACATAACTCTTCTCTCCAGTATTCTAATCACTAAAGAGTCCCCCCCCCCTTCGTAAATTAAATCTCCCATCCCCCCTTTTCACTTCAATTCAACAAGCAATTTTAAAGCACCAATTATATGCTAGGTATCATATTATATTAAATAAAAAAATTAAAACAATTTCTGTCCTGAAGGACCTTACAGTCTATATTGATGGTTGGAACAACACCATATACACAGAGAAGGAACGAAGTAATTAAACAGGCAGAAGGGAAAGAAAGTATTTCAGAAAGAAGGGACAGGCTGAACAAAGGACAGAGGCAAGAGAGGGAATGTCAGGTAATGGAGGAACACAAACAGACCAATAGGTTGTCCCATAGAGTCTACAGATACTGTTACTGAATTATTTAGAGTCAGTTTTAATGACCTTGTGTTTCAGGCACCTTAATTATGATTGCTGAAGAGATAGTAACGAAAAGGGAAATAGAGAATTTATTTGTAAAGAACTGAATTTAACCTCTCTTTTGCGAGAGAGAGAGAGAGAGAGAGAGAGAGAGAGAGAGAGAGAGAGAGAGAGAGAGAGAGAATTCTTGAGATAATGCTTTAATTGACATCTTGAGAAAAAGGAAGCCTGGAATCTTTTCAGAATTGAGAAGTTGGCAGCTGTAGTCATGGTTAAAGGAAATTGTGGAAATGATCATTTTCACAGCTAACAAATTATTAATATATGAAGCAAATAACATTTATGCCTGTTTTATTGTTAGTTATTATTAGTAAAATAGAAAAGATAGTCACTAGGTCTTTAAGCTTACAAGATAAGAATTTTGAGATCTATACAGTTATTAGCATTTATAGTAAAAGTTTTCCTTTTTTAACAAATGATATCTAATAAGCAGGGATGGGAGTTCAGGGATTATTGATTGAGAGATTTTGTAATTAATAAGAAAATAAAAATATGCCCCTTGATTATCTGAGAATCTAGGGTAAAAATGTACAAAGAAAATGAGGCAGTAGCAGTTAAAAAGAGAGGTGGTCACTTTATCTATACCAAATATGAGCCTAGATTGACCTAAAACTTCACTTGCTGTAGAGTGCATGAGGATAAGTTGGAGCCAGACTATGGTGGGCTTTAGATGCTTAAAAAGTTTTTTATTTTGTCCTAGAAGCATAAGGAAACTACCAAAGCTTCATCAATAGGGGATTGACAAGGTTGGATCTGTGCTTTAAGAATATTAACTTGGCAAGTGTGTGAAGAATAGATTGTAGAAGGGAGAAATTGGAGCCCAGGAGACCAATCAGGAGGTGACTTTTAGTAGTAACAGGTGGAAGATCATGCATGTTGAGGGACCATAATGGTCGAAATTCCCACCCATTGGCTTTAGTATTGCCTGTTGGAGTTATCACTCATTATTCTAAACCCTTTTCTAAATGGAAAACCTTCAAATATCTGAAGACAGCTAAGATAACCCCTGCAAAGTCTTAGCCTTTTCAGGTTAAATATCCTCAATTCTTTCAACACTTTGTCGTAAGGCAGTTTTTGGCCTCCCTCACCATTCTGGTTCTTCCTCCTCTGGATGCTCTCCAACTTAACTATAATCCTCTTTAAATGGAGCACTGACTACAATATTCTAGATAGGTTAGTAAACAGCAATGGTGGGGGTAATGTGTCTACTAATGCAAATGAATATTGCATTAGCTCTTTTGGCAGCTTCAGCTGTTAGTGGCTCATACTAAGCTTGTAACCCTGAAATACTCCCCTTGTTTAGCTATTGGCATTGTTTTCATGTCATGTCTTTTGCATTCTGTGGTTGGGCATTTGAATTTTGAGCCAGGACTTTATTTTTCCCTATTAAATTACATCAGAGTAACTTTGGCCTATTTACCATTGGGATATTTTCAAATCCTGATTGTGTCATCCATATTTTCCTAGCTAGTGAGTGGCAGAACTGGACTCAGACCTCAGGTTTTCCCATACCCAATTCAGCACATATTAGGGTTTTTTAACTGGGAATTGTGGATAGATTTTAGGAGGTCAGTAAATATGGAGTAGACAATTATACTTTTACTTCCCCAAAACCTCTAATTGAAATGAGCATTTCTTTCAATTATGAATTAAAAAAACAACATTATTGTGAGGAATATCGAGGGTCCCATGATGCAGAAAGGTCAAACATGCCTATTTTATACTATGCTTTCTCCTAATAACTTGTATTTCAAAATAACTGGCCAAATTCAATGTGGATATTTATTATCAAATTTTGATGCTCATCTAAAATGGTAGAAGTGCCATTGTAGCGGCAGGTAGAATCCTAGTGGTTTAAATGATTCTAATGAACATAATCCTTGTATTTTCCAAAAGAATATAGAATGAAAAAAAAATCATGGCCAATTGTTTCAGAAACCAGTGGTATCTTGACAACATTCTGGTAGAGAGCAGGAAAAGAGGACAAGTTATCACATCAGAAATGCAACAAAGACAGCACATTGTGGTAGAATTTCGGAAATCTCTAGAGTTCACTAAAGAGTTATCCAGGGCCCATAAGCTAAAGCAGACTAACTGGTGCCTTCTGCTTCTACTCTGTCATTATCTATCAGTAATAGATGGTTAAATACTAAAAATAAATTACGTGGGTTTTTTTAAAATAATAAAAAAAAAAACCTTGGCTCTTGCTTACAGATGAAGAAGACAAAATATAAAATTTAATTCAGCTTGACAGGGCTCCTCATATAATAAATGAGTTGCTAATAGCAAAATTATATTCAAAGTATGCATTTTGGGCTCCTAAAGAATCATATTTCATTTAAACTTTTTTTTATCTGCTTGTTTCTGATCTTATTCCAAAGAAATAGTTTAATTATTTAATCAGAAATGCAACAAAACATCAGCACACAGTGGGACAATTTCAGAAGTCTTTAGAATTCATTGAGAACTGGTTTGATTTAATTTTAAGCTTTATATATTGTATTTAAAAAACAAGCTCCCTATACCAAGTTAGCTACTGAATCTTAGTAACTGAGAAATTTTAAGCAAATCATAAAAATTTTAAATTAATTATTTTATCATATACTTAAAATATATTATTATATATTTACATAATGATCTTAAATTAATTATTAATCATTTAAATTTCCAAATCATTAAATAAATAATTAAAGCATCTATATAATTTCATGTAGGATTATATTTGGGTCTCTGTTCAATATTCTTTTCCATTCACTGTTTAAGAGAACAAGTCAATGACATTTCTACTTCATATGACAGGTTATTTATTCATTGTACATTTATTGATCAAAAGGTTTTTCTCCATCTCCCTTTTATTTTCTTTCTAGAATTTCATTTTAGTACTTAGTTTCATGATTTTAGATTCTAAAAAAGGTATTAGAGCATTAGTCTGGGAGTTAAATGTAGATTTCCACATAAATCAGTAGAAACAGTTTATGTGTAATATATCTATACCTGAGGCAGCAGGTGGCACAGTGGATAGAGCACTGGAGCTGGTGTCAGGAAGACTCAGCATTGTGAGTTAAAATCTTGCCTGACACTTGCTAGTCATGTGAGCCTTGGCAAATCACTAAACCCTGTTTGCCTCAGTTTCTTCATCTTAAAAATGCGCTGAAAAAGGAAATGGCAAACCATTCCAATATCTTTGCCAAGAAAACCCCAAATGAGGTCATGAGAAATCAAACATGATTGAAAAACAATATATCCCCACTTCCCAATATTCGTATACATATAATATATATATGTATATATATATATATTTGTGTGTAGGCATATATGTATATTTGTATATATTTATATCTCATCATTTCAGTCAATTTCCTAGAAATATTTGAGGAAAAAGTTCCAGTGAACATTTTCTAGGATGGAAGGAGGAAGGAAAAAAATCTAAATATTAAAAGCATGTGAAATAATAGATATGAAAGTACTTTGAGCTTTTCCAAAGAAAGACATTGCCTATATATGTGTGATTATTATAGTGTTATTCCTGAGGGAAACAGAAGAGGGGCTATACTCATTCAGTGCAGTGGGTGCAGCAGCACACCCAAGAAGGGGTACTTCAAAGACATTCTGTCTCTACTTCTTCTGTGAAGTACTGTCTATATCACTTTGATCTAAGAGACCAAAAACATGCTTCACACAGCTGCCTCAAGCTGTAAGCCTACATTACAAGGATTTATTTATTTTTTATTGTTGAATAAATGAGCATTTTATAGAGGCTGAGCTGTTCAACTGTCATCACAGATTTCTAAAGCACCATAATTTTTAAGAATTAGGAAAGATCATTCTATAATGGCATTCTACTACATAGCACAAGTGAGGATGGAGACCAGAGGTGGTTTAGTTCTTTCATGTTTAAACATTCTAGTGATTTAAAAGTGGTCAGAATTATATATATATATATATATATATACATATATACATATACATATATATATATATATTTCTCCTACTTAAACTGGTATGTAGAAAATGCATGATCTTATATGAACAAAAAATCATGACATGAATTGAAAACAATTTGCTGATTATTAAATACAAATGACTAAATCTCTTTCTTGTGGTGCTCTGCCAACACCACATATATCTTTAAAAGGATAGGTTATTTTTCAGATAGACAACAGATATTTTTCAGATAGATGTTGTGCAGTTGTTTCAGTTGTGTCCCAATTCTTCAAGACTTGATTAGGGGTTTTCCTGGCAAAGATACTGGAATGGTTTGCCATTTCCTTCTCTAGCTCATTTTATAGATGAGGAAACTGAGACAAATAGGGTAAAGAGACTTGCCCAGGGTCAAACAGCTAATCAGTGTCTGAAACTGAATTTGAACTCAGGTGTTCCTGACTCCAGACAAGGCAACTCTATTCACTGTGCTTCCTAGCTACCCAAGAAAACAGAATATAACAAGTAAATTACATAATACTTGCATAAACACAGGCAGTGAGTTAATAGTGAACACTCCAGGAAGTGTGGTGGAATCTAAGGGAATGTGGTCCCATAACAGGACCACAGACTCTGGTTCCTTCTCCAAACTTTTCTATTTCAGTTGAGCATCACCATCTTTTAAGGTAGCCAGTTTCATAACAATAAACTTCTTTCATTTCCTTTATCCTCATATCCAATTAGCTGACAAGTTCTGTACATTGCTACTTCAATACCATCTTGCTTCCTCTTCTTCTCACTAACACTCACTCTCCTAATTCAGGCTCTGATCATCTCTCATCTTGACTATGGCATTAAGCTCCTAATTTGTCTCTCTGCTCCTCGTGTCTCCAACCTAAAATCAACCTTGGACACAATTGCATAAATAATTTTCTGAGGGTCTGGGTCGCTCCTTTCTGCCAAAAACTTCAGGAGCTCCCTATTTCCTTTTGGCACTTAATACCCCCTCTAAGCTGGCTCCATGCTATCTTCTCAGCCTCATTTCACATAAAGTCTTTAAGATACTTTATATTCCAGCCAGACAAGGAACTAGATATTCCTTAAAAGTGATTTTTCACTTCCTGTCTCTGTACTTTTACAAAATCTGCCTGTCTCCATGTCTAGAATATATCCCAACCAAATTTTATCAACTGATCAATATTTATTAAGCACCTACTACTAGTGCCAGGCAATGACTCCCTTCATCATTGTCATCTTCTTTTAAAATACAGCTCAGGTAGGATGACCTCTTCCCATGAAGCTTTGACCTGACCTCTAGATGACTTTGTCTAATCTCTTTCTGGTCCTCTTTACACTCCTTCCTTCCTCCCCCTCCCAACCTAGGAATCCAGGTCCTATATTTGGATGGAGCACTGAGGCTGGAGTCAGGAAGACCTGAGCTAAAATTTAGCCTTAGACACTTATTAGCTGCATGTCCCTAGGCAAGTCACTTCATCTCTCTCTGCCTCAGTTTATTCAACAGTAGAATAAGGATGTCAACGATAACTTCTCAGAATTATATAGCAAGAATCGAATGACAATATTTTTTCAGGTAGCTAGTGGGTGAAGGCTGGGCATAGAGTGAGGAAGACTCCTCTTCCTGAGTTTAAATCTGGCCCTAGAAAAGTCACTTAACTCCATTTGCCTCAGCTTCTTCATCTGTAAAATGAGATGAAGAAGGAGACAGGAAATCACTCCAGTATCTTTGCCAAGAAAACCCCAAATATGGTCATGAAGATTCAGCCACAACTGAAAAAAATGACTGAAAAGGCAGCACAATTTCTGGTACACAGCAGGTACTTGATTTAGGCTTTCCCCTGTGCCATTTAAATGTTGTTATTAGTTGGAAAGAAAAAATTAACTTCTCAAAGGCAGAAACAGTTTAATTTTTGTATAAATGGTTGTTTATTGACCTGAACTGGGTTAATTGCTGAGATAATACATGACATGCTACATTCTTTAAACTGGTTATATGTTTAGCCTGATTCTTTGTAACCAATGTTCTATCTGTCAGTCTCCTTTCTGACATAAATGGTCTCAGAAATCTGTATTAGAATAAGAGGCATGCTTACTGTCTTGCCACTTAAGTATGAAGGACATTTCTAACCCTCCTAAATGCTTATTTTAATAAACACTAAAGAGGTTAAGAGTTCAAATAAAATCAGCTGAACATTATTTATTTGCCATAACATTATATTCTGAGCTTAACCTTTTAATTAGTACAATTACATTAAGGAGTTTTTTTTGTTTTTTTTTTAAACCCTTGTACTTCGGTATTGTCTCATAGGTAGAAGATTGGTAAGGGTGGGCAATGGGGGTCAAGTGACTTGCCCAGGGCCACACAGCTGGGAAGTGGCTGAGGCCAGGTTTGAACCCAGGACCTCCTGTCTCTAGGCCTGACTCTCACTCCACTGAGCTACTCAGCTGCCCCCAATTAAGGAGTTTTTTGATAAAGACCAAGGTAAGAAAATACCAAGTAAGTCCGTAGAAAGATGATTCCATCGACTCAATTATCAGTATGATTGCATCAATTTTATTGTACTTCTGGCAAACTACTAAGGAATTCTATTGAAAAAGTTAACATGAAAAATCTGTTTTTCAGAATCTTTCTTTTTTTAATAAACTTTGTTACCATCTTCCTAACCTTTGGAACTATATCTTACAGAATGCTTATGCTAATAAAGAAGTTAAAATGTCTACACTCTTTGATCTAGATGTTCTACTGCAAGGCAAATACCACATGGAGATCACTGATAAAAAGAAAGGCTCTACATACACCAAAATATTTTTTGTGTAGAAAAGAACTAGAAGTGAAGTAGATGCCAATCTGAATGTACACACCAATTTGAAAGGCTAAACAAATAGTGATAAATGAGTGTAATGGAATATTATCGTGTTGGAAGAAATGATGAATATGATGAATACAGAAATGCATGGAAGTACTTATATGTGCTTTTGTCAAGTGAAGTAAGTAGAGCCAAGGAACAAATACATAAAATGGTCTAAAACAATGTAAATGGAAATAAAGAACAATCACCATAAGAAAATTAAAAATGAATGTCCCCACATTTCAAAGAATAAGCTTGTTCTCAAAGAAGCAATATGAGAAGACACCTTCTCCACTTCTTTAGAGGAGGATAAGGGTGAAGGGGGACCAGTAGAGGTGAAGCACTGTCAGAATTTTTTTTTAATGTGTTGATCAGATTTGATGACCCTCCCCCCCACTCCTGCCTGTTCTTCTTTTTCTATTTTTTTTAAAAAAGTCCTTCGGATATAGCTTTTTAAGAGAAGGAATGAGAAAGGATAAACTTAGTTGATGTAAAAAGAAAAAAATGAACAAAATTAAGAGCAAAAGAAGGAAGAAAAAGAAAATATATTTTCCAGACAAGATATCCTCCTTCGGAGATGCCTATTAGGGCTACTATAAAGAAATGGGTTTAAAGGAACTTTGGTTAAAGCTTTTTTGATATTTTTCCACCTACTTGATGAGACAGTAACAAATACTATTTTCTGCAATAAGTGAATTGGAGATTTGTTAATGTTTCTAGTAGAATTACCAAGGGCATTAAAAATCATGTACAGATTAGTAAATCCTTCAATTCTTAAATTTTGTCAAACTACTGGGAATATATCCATTTTCTTGGGAGGTCATATATGCGTGTTGTGTATGGTTTTCTGAGAAAACTCATGTTTTGGGTTTTGTGTAAAGCAGTGGTTCTCAAACTTTTTTGGTCTACCACCCACTTTTCAGAAAAAAATATTACTTATCCCCCTGGAAATTAATTTAAAAAAATGTTAATAGCAATTAATAGGAAAGATAAATGCACCTGTGGCCATTACCACCCCCCTGGATTGCTGCAGCACCCACCAGGGGGAGGTGGTGCCCACTTTGGGAATCACTGGTGTAAAGTTTGGCTTTATAGGGAAATATCCAGAAACTGTCAAAAAGGAGCTGAAAGAGATTGAATATATAGGTTCTCACCCCAAGCAATGGTGTACAATAGAAAAAGTGCTGGGTTTGGAATAAAATGAATAGGATTCTGGTGTTATTTGCTACCTTTGTGATCTTGGAAAAATCATTTAAAATCTCCTGGTCTCAGGACTTTCATTTATAAAATGGGAAGGTTGGAATTGGTGATCTCTAAGGTAATTTCAAACTCCCTATCCTTGATACTTTGACTTTTTCATTTTACTACATATGTGACTTTAATCTTTTCTGAGCCTGCGTCCTAAATTACAAAATGATTGAGTTGAAATAGACAGTAACAATCTTGTCTAAGGTCTTTTCTACTTTTACTTCTATGACTAAGGAGAAATGTGTGGCATACTAACTACCCTCCAAGAAATGCTTAAAAAAAAATAAGTTAGATCTGCCCATTTATTCATTTATTTATTTATTTTGATGCTCATGAGCAGGGGTCGGCAAGGTATGGCTCTCAAGCCATATCTGGCTCCACCTCTCGACCAGCCAGTCCAGGCAGAGCCCCAGGGGGCCCTTCAGGTCACTGCCCCATATTCCAGCACCTTCCGCCTCCATCCTCCTCCTTCCACAGGTGTTTATGGCTCTCAAGGCCAGAAAGGTTGCCGACCGTTGCTCATGAGCTATGGAACTGCAAGAATCAGGGCATATATTTTGAATTATTTTTCTCATTAGTGGTGCAGCATTTATTGCGAATGATTTAAATTCAGCTGAAGGGCATTTTGACACTATGACACATTCATCTTCCTCCCTCTCTTCTTCCCTCTTTCTTTCTCCCTTTTTTCCTTTCCCTTTTCCTTCCTTTTTCCCTTCCATGTCTTCCTTATTTTCTCTCTTCCTTTCTTCCTTCCTGTATGTACCTCTTTAGGCAGCCTGGTCCTATCTCTCCTTCAGGGGACTAATCATATTAATGCTGAATTTAGTGAGGATATCCAATTGGCTTGGCCTAGTAATGCCAAATATGTGTCTCATAATACTTTAGAGTGTAGCCTAAACCAGATTAAAATGTGAGTGGGAAATAGTTAACAAAAGAAATAAATATATAACAAAATATAGATAAATGAATATATTATTTTCTAACTCAATATGAGTACTTGAGTCCAGTTTAGTGGCACCAATCCTACTGGGGTTTAACACCCCCTGGACCTTAGTCTTCTGCAATTCAGATATCCTGAGCTCAAGAGATCTGGCAGCCTCAGACTCTTGAGCATTTAGAATTACTGTTGTTCACCACCTTGCTTGGTCACATATATTTTTAAAATAGTTGGCCAGGCATAGTTTTCAAACATGGAACCTAGTTAAGGAAATTATCTGATCTAAGAATGTAATCTTCACAGCCACTTCTAACTGGATTACTTAGTTTTATTACTTATCTGAAAGTTAAATTTCCTTGGAATCACAAGTAGACAACACTATTTTAATTTTAGTTCTAAACACAAACTCAGGAGTTCAAATTTGGTAAACATGCGCTGCCACGTGTTATACACTTCAGGACTTATAATGATGAGAACAATTTTTGTTTGTTAAAATGTATTTCATGGAGAAGCCAAATGTAGCTTAAGCAATGTATAGATAAAATACCAAACAAAAACCCACCGGTAATTAAATAGAGGAAGAAGGGAAAAGAAATCCTGTTGTAATGGTATTATCAAAATGACTAAATTTCTATAAGACACATTCCCATTTTGTAAGAGAAGAGATAAGGCTGATTTTGAATTTCTCTGTTGTGAATTACTGGGGGAAAAAAAAGGGCTTTTAACCTAGTAGGAAAGTACTTATACCTTCTTGCACCTGGGAGACTTCTACTTCCAGCTGCTTGGATATTGGCCATTTTCCAGCTCATTAGGAAAATGGCAAAGGATGCAGTAACAGGAAAAATAAATGCCATGTTCAATCAGCTGTGGGTGCCTCAGTTTAGTTTATGAGGAAGCCAAAGTCAGGTGAAGAGTCAGTATTCCCAACTCAGCTGTAGAGTAAATAGGCAAGATTAGGAAAACTATTAAACAATCAATTGTCTATTGATTATTAAATAAAATAAAAAGTTGGTAATTCTTAGAAACTAAGTTGCTGATTTCTGTTGTCATTTTGTTTGAATTCTCGTGGAAATTACAATGGTGGCCTGGAGTAAAGGAGTACATTTCCTGGGAAGTCATTTAATCACTTACACTTCTGAATTGCCATTTGTTTTATACTACTTTGTGCCTGTGTGGGAAAGTTCAAAACAGGAGGAGAAAGATATTTTCTAGTACCTACTGAAAGTGGTGTGCAAACAAATGTTTAATAACAGACTCTCTGGGAAAAAAAGAAATACTCATGATATACTTTTAATTATAATCTGAATTTTCTACATTTTTCCTCAAGTCTAGATAATCACCATAATAATAAATTGAAACTTGATTTGTAGGATTTACTGATTTTTGAGATATAAATGCTCCCATTAAAAATTTAACAGTTGATTCTGGTTTGAGCTGGCTTTTGCATATCCTTACCATCTGGTTACAAAGGTAAACTTTTAAGAAGAATCCATTCCAGGCTATTTAGCAATTAAGTAGTGCTCATTAACCTTTCCTAATTCCAATGCCCATATACCTCTGTTAATTTCTTCCTAGTTATCTGCATTAGCTAGCTTTCTATCTATTTGTTTGCATGCATGTAGTCTCCCTGGATAGATAGCAAACTCTGTTGAGGTAGGGACTGGCTTTTGCCTTTTTTTATATCCCCAGCTTAGCACAGTACCAGGCGCATGCTATTGTTCAGTTGTTTTTCGTTCGTATCTGACTCTTCATGAGCCCATTTGGAGTTTTCTTGACAAAGATATTAGAATAGTTTGTCATTTCCTTTTTTTCAGATTATTTTATAGATGAGGAAACTGAAGCAAAAAAAGGGTTAATTCACTTGGCCTGGGTCATACACTAGTGCTTGAGGCTGAATTTGAATTATGTCCTCCTGACTCTAGAGATGGTGCTCTCTGTTATGCTACCAAGCTGCCTGAAACAGGGATGTTTAATAAATGTTTATTCATTGACCAAAATCACAAAAGATAATATGTATACATAGATATTCATATGTATTTACAATATACAAAAGGAAGAAGTAAATTTTCAAATGGTCCTGTTTGGCTTTGATACTCTTCAGTAACTATGCCAGAGACTTTGAGATGCTATGAAATAAGAAAGCAAAAATTCATATATTTAGTTTTTTTAAAAACTTAAATTATGCTATTTTAGGGATGGATGTGATCTCTCCAAATCTCTTTTATAAATTCCAAAGCATCAATCAATCAAAAAGCATTTATTGGGGGCAGCTGGGTAGCTCAGTGGATTGAGAACAAAGCCTAGAGACTGGAGGTCCTAGGTTCAAATCTGGTCTCAGACACTTCCCAGCTGTGTGACCCTGGGCAAGTCACTGAACCCCCATTGCCTAGCCTTACCACTCTTCTGCCTTGGAACCAATACGCAGTATTGATTTTAAGATGGGAGGTAAGGGTTTAAAAAAAAGCATTTATTAAAAGCACATGCTAGGTGCTAGGCTTTATGCTAAGCACAATTAACCAATGAACCATAGAAAGAGAGAAGGAAGGATACTGTGTACCTATTTGTAGGGAGTATAAGCGAGGTGGTTCACAAGCTCATGTCTAAAGTACCAATAATGAATATTCTAATAGAAGGGAAAGTCATCACTGAATTAGAAAGTGAAATCATCTATGAGATTAAGAGTACAAAGGTACAAAAACATGAAGAGGGCACTGTTGACTTTCATGGACCCACAAAGAAAGACAGGTCTTTTGAAAAGCAAGAGAAAGTACCATCAATTATTCATCTTAGTAGATAGTTCTCAGTTCATGGCCTTGGGGTTAAAATTTTTTCATTTCTTCCCTCTAAGGGATCCTCTACTTCCCCCTAATCCTACCCCGGATCATCCCATTTTATGGACCTAGGTTGGTATTCTTACCTTACCACCAGATTCCTTTCCTAAATCACCTTGGTATGGTCTACATTTGAAATAATAGTGTAGTATCTCCAATCGAGAAAAGAGCTAAGAAGTTATCTAGCACAACAACATGATCAAGAAGGGATGAAGAATCACAGAAGCATATGAGAGCTAAAAGAGAGGATGGAGGTAGAAAATTATTTCTATGAGTAACCCAAAAGAGGTAACAGTCAAAACATAAAGTTCCTCATTATTCTAATAGGATACATTATTGAGTTTCTTAGAAAAAAAAAGGAGAGAAACTTTCTAGGGGGACCTCTCTGGCAAGTTTTGGATAGAAGAAAGGTCTGGTACTGTTTGCTTTACTGATCAATTCAGCAAATACAGAGATTAAACAAACTTTTATAAAGATAGAGAAACATGACATTAAACATTGTCCTTTAGAACAATCGATCTTCTATCTAATAATAAAGCTAATTTTACAGAATCGAATTATGAATGAAGAACTCTAAATTATAGTTTAGAAAATGGATCCAAATTTATGACTCATTTGCTAAAATGAGTTACAGATTTTTTTGAGAATAAAATTTTTCTAATGATATTTTTGTACATTTAGCTTTCTGTCAAATTCCAAATAACACAAATCTCATTAAAAAAACACAATCCAGAGACAAACATTTCCAATGTTTCTATGAAAAAATATACTTTTCTAAGAAGCATCCTTTTTTGCTTCTTTTTTCTTAAGTCTAAAGCATATTACTATTAAGCTATTGCTAAGAATGAAGCCATCTAGAATTGCAGAGACAATATATTACAACTATTGGAAGTGACTTAATAGTAGTATGAATCTTTAGTTTTCTAACTCTGAAATTTTGCAAAAATAAAACAGGTAATTTGAAGAAACAAAATACTTAAAATATACTCTGGGCTCAATTTGGAGCTAGGAGGGCAAAGAGAGAGAATAAGGGAGGAGGATGTTTGGAAAAGAAAGTTTGTGAATTGAAGAAGCATTGGTAAAAGGAAACTGGACATCTGAGAAGGGATACAGAGAGGAGGGAAAGGAAGAGGGGGACAAACAGTGAGGAGGAACAGAGTAGATGGAAATGCACAGCTAGTAACTATGACTTTGAATAAAACTGGGATAAATTCACCCATAGGAAAAAAAATGGATAGCACAGGGGATCAAAAACTAGGACCTGGCAGTAACTTTTTGTTTACAAGAGATACACTGAAAGTAAGAGACACATATAGAGTAAAGGTGAAGGGCTGGAACAGAGTATATACTATGCCTTGACTGACCCAGGGGTGGTAGATAACACAAATGCAATGATTGGGAGAAATGGCTGAACAGATTGTAATATTTAAATGTAATAGATTGTATTATGTTATTAACAATGACAAAGAGAAATATTTGAAGAGATGAAAAAAGAATAATTATAATATATACTATGATACATTAAAAAAAACAACGGCCACAAAATCAAGAGAAAAAAGTATCAAAGTAAAACAAATCCAAAGGGAACTCAAAAGCAGAGGGTGTTTATATTGTAACACATATATAATTTACACATTTTAAAACAACTGTAAACAATATAGAGTTTGTCGTTTTGCACTTTTTTTACATTTGTTTATTTAAGGTTTTTTTTGGGGGGTGATGATGGTTTCTAAGTATATAAGAAAAAAACAAAAAAAAAAATAATAAAAACTAGGTATCACCTCAGAGATGAATTTTCTAATTCTTTATCTTTGATTCTCTGATCTGTTTCAGCCTCATTCTTTTCCTCTTCTTTTTTAAAGCTACAAACAAGGAACCAGCAGAGTGGTGAGCTGAGATATCTTTTACCTTTCTGAAGTGTTCCAAAGACTGGAAAACTCTTGATTAACTACTGAATTAGACCATACTTCTTCATTTCCTGGGTCAACTTCATAGTAAGGGATATTTTAAATTTACCAATACTGAAAAGTTTGATGCTAAATGATTTAATAACTGAGAGGCAAGATTGTTTAGCAGAAAGAACTATGGACTGGGAATCAAGAAATCTGGGTTCAAATCTTATCGTTGCACTTAAAAATTTTGTGACCATGGACCATTTGCAACTCAGTCATAGTGTTTTCATCCATGGTACCTACTGATACAAGATTATTGTAATGATTATATGAAGGGGATAATGGTAGAGGAAAGACATATTTATTAAATGTCTATTATATGCCAGGTACTGTACTTAATTGCCTTGCAAATATTAGCTTAATTGACCCTTACAACAACCCTGGAAGGTAGGTGCTATAATTATACCTATTTTTTCAGTCCTGAAAATTGTGGTAGAAAAAGTTTAAGTGACTTGCCCAGGTTCATACAGCTAATAAGTAGCAGGTTTGAATTTTGACAAAATTTGGCAGATCTTCCTATTCCAGGCCCAGTGCTCTACCTACTTAATTTCTAATGAGATAATATACTTTGTAATTAAAGTACTATGAAAATACCAGCTATAATTTTTTCTACAATATATCTCCTAATGCTAAAGTTTGACCCAACATTAAATGACTAAATAATAAACTAAGAAAAGAGGGTCACAGGAAGAAAACTATAACAGAAAAGACTCTTATAATGGAGTTATTTGGTGCATATTCTTGACTGGAAGTAGGAAGGTGAGGATCAGATTTAAAATACATAAAATGCTGGCTCACTTGAGTCTTATTTTACCGAATTACTTATCTATTTCCCTTCTACATCAAGGGTCTTGCAGATGGTCTGTCTGAAATGTTGCTTAATAACATTTAGTGAAATTTGATGGCATGGAATCATGTAAGATTTTAACATAGTTGGGAATTCTTTCCCAATCTGCCCTTTTAATTTTTCTAGTTCTGAGTGACAACCTAAAAAAAAAGTCAGCAATATAGGCACTTAATATAACTGAAGCCTTAAAAAATCTTATTTTGTGAAACCAGGTACAGATTGAAGGTTCAAACCAAAAGAAATCAGCTTGCTCTTTGAAGCATATATTGTATATACTGGCACCCACATTTGCTACAATAGAAGGAATAACATCTTCAGTGATGAATGAGCCTTCCTAATTAACCAATGGAAACATTCTTGTCCATTACTTAAAAGCAAATGAGAGGACTAAGTTTAACTTTCAAATTAAAAGAAGATCAAAACTGAACACAATATTCTGGTTGGTCTTTGAAATGACAGTTAAGAGAAACACTGAGAAAACCTTCTTTGTTCTCTGCTTAGTAGAAAGCGGAAACTATTAGAATAATTTAGACAGATTTCACTTTAAATAAGCTATGAGGAATAACAGGACACTGGAAGAATATAACAAAAATCCCATAATTCCTTTCATTAGTCTTAAAAAAAATCCCATTTTATCAGAAAGGTTATTTGTGGACCAAGTATGTGTGGAAGTATACGTGTGGAACATGCAGATCAGGGATATAAAAGAAAAATAAGACAATCATCTCACTGAGTAAGAATATTCAGAGTTTCCTAATATGTGGGATAAAATAGTTTACACCAGGAGTTCTTAACCTAAAGTCTGTGAACTTATTTTTAAAAAAATTTTGGTGACTATTTCAATATACTTGGTTTCTTTTGTAGTTTTAGGTATTTTATTTTATGCATTTAAAAACTTTATTTTGAGAAGGGAGCCACAGCTTTCAGAAGATTGTCAAAGGGGTCCATGATACCCCCCCCCAAATCAATCGATTAACATTTATTAAATGCCTACAATTTTTAATAAGTGCCTATAATATATCAGGAACTGTGATAAGCAATTGTGGGGATACAAAAAGAGGCAAAAGACAATTCTTAGACTCAGTCTTATATAGGAAATAATCAATAGAGGGAAGGCACTAGAATTAAGAGGGGTTGAGGAAGACTACCTTAACCCTTGTTTATACATGATTACACTTATCATATTTCTTGTTAGAAGATGAAGTCCATTGCTTTTTTAATTTTAAGCTGGTCAATTACTGATTGCATATGAGTTAGACCTTTTGGTAAATAATTATTTTTCACATTTCTATTTGTGCACTGTTTATAAATGTAACACACTGAAGAAACTGTTTACTTGATAAAACCTTGTTATTTGAATGTAAAATGTAAAAAGCAACAAAAAAAAACAAAGGATTGGATTTTCGTCATTTACAAGTACAGATGAAAACCCCCGCATTATATAGTATATATGTGTACATCAATATTATACATATGTGTATGTGATAGTGTTTATACCAATATGTCTTAAGTTGGTTTCTCTTTCAACTCCTTCAATTTGCATCTACGGAGCTATATTTGCATGCCATATTTTTGACTGCTTCTTATAGATGGCGGTTCAAGATGATAAGTCAATGGGACTGTTTGAAAAGGGTTACTTGGCCACTTTGATCAATGCTTTCTTGCCTACAGTGATCTGAACTTTTATTTTCAGGTTGCTATTTTGAAAATGTCCAACTAGGTACCTATACAAATAAGAAGGAAAAAAAAGTTAATGAAATTCATTTTCTCTCATTCTGCTTATATGTAAGTCTTTTTCCTTGGTACATAAGGTACATAAGGTAGACAGGTGAAAAGAGAGTAATTTGATTATGAAGCTTTACTATTTTGTTTTAGTTATTCAGATATAGGAACAGAATCTAATATGATTTCCACATTTTATAGATGAGGAAACTCAACTTCCAGGAAATTCCATGACTTGTTCAAGGTCACAAGGGAAATAAGGATTTAGGCCCAGGTGCTCTGACTCCATCCATAGCCAAGACTTTTCCCACTCTACCATAATCACTGTGATTAGCTTCACCATCCTCTGCATTTTAGTAGCCTCTGTCTACTTCCTGTGGCTAACCATCAATTTTGACATGGAAATGACCATTTTTACTACCTTTTTTTTATAGGACTGTCACAAAAAAGTCCTTCATACACTTTAAAGTGATAAATGTAGTATTATTATTATATACTGTCTTTCTATCGCAAATTGTTACTCTTTTCTATATCTTACCTTGGGAGTGGAAAAAGGAAGCCATGAGTGACTTTTTTGCCTCGTCTTTCTGACTTGAAGCTATACACACCTGTTGTTCTCAATACCAATGGCATCAGGGTCAAAAGGGGTTCTTGACTAAGTCATTTCTGGCTTATAAAATGCCATCTTGTGAAAAGGGCCTTTATTCTTTACATAAAACATGAAATAAAAAATGCTTAAAGAGAAATGCTCAAATCAGATTGATGTAAATGATATAATTTTTCTAGCCCACATTCATTATAGGGCAAATGCGTACCACCCAAGCCAATCTAAATGTTCACATGGCACAAGATGTATCTAGGGAGAGGGGGAAAAAAACCTGGCTTTCCTATGTTGTTCTCTAGCTTCATCCATATGTTAAATCTTTCCAAACGAGGGTGGTGACATAGGTTCATTTCATAAGCACAGAAAGATCTCGCGACAGCTTGTGGAAACATGAACCATTATTTATACTGGAAAGAATGACTGGGTGCAGCTGTGCCCAGCAGTTGAAACAGCAAAGAAGACTGTGTTACTGCTGTGTTATGATTGTAATAACTAATGGGTAGGGATGGAATGGGTAACGAAGGTCCAAATCAGACCAGGAAAGATTTCTGAAGCTGCTGTATGACACCAGCCCCTCATGTTTTGTGATATCATCAGAGTCCCTTGATGAATTTGCAGTCTGGGAATCTCTCAACAGCATTCATTTTCCACATGCAAATCCCTGGAATCGAACTCAGCTTTCTAATATCTTAGCTAAGGGACAGGCTGAATGTGTCACACTGGGTTCACCATGTTTACTTCGGAGTGAAATGTCTCATCAACTTTGAACAAGGTCAGTTTTCTTTCTGTGGTGTCAGAACTGGATTTTAATCCATACCATTTGACTACGTCCAGAAGTTGTTCTACTCTACCATCATCTATCTAACAATGGCTTAGTTTAGGACTAGCCAACTTTAAAATAATTTTTTAGGGAAGAAGCTTGTTATCCTTACCTTCAAACCTTTCATTTGGCAGGAGGAAGGAGTGGTCTAAACTATTCAAGGGTGAAGGGAAAAGAACTAATTCCAACTACCAAGATAAAAGAAAGATGGAAACCATTGCCATGCTTCTTTTCCTACATCTTATTAGTATTCTAACCAGTGAAAACTTGTAAGAAGCTTCCATGAAGGCAAAGTTAATAGTAGTGACAATATATGGCCAGCACTACTGAGCCAGAATAGACTAATGATAAATGATGTTTTTGTCCTAACTTAGATATTTATAATTTGGGGGGTGAGGAGGATGGGGTAGGGTAAACAGAAAGTTTTAGCTGTCAGGAAAGCATCCCAATTATACCACAATGTGACTTATAATCAAAAGACTACTCTTTTCCTGGAATCTGCCAGTAATTCAACATCTAATCTTGGAAAAAGCTGATGACTCTCTTGGTGCCTTTGTATTAGAAACACATAGTCATAACTCCAGAAAGAAAAAAGAAAACTATTGCCTGGTTTTTTTAGAACAAAGATCACTAGGCTAAGGTCTTTCACTATTTCAAAGGTAACATAGGCCAGGTCAAGCAGTGATAAGCTCTGTGCATCTCTTCTTCCCCTTCTCCCCACAACACATGCTCAGAATATTCCCAAAACACACAACAGACTTGAAGAGTAAATATTAGTCTCCAAATGATATAACCCTGGATTATTCACTGGCTCCCCAGTCTTGGCTGGGATGGGGTCAGTGCCAAATTGTCCTGCAGCTCACAAGAAAGTAAGAGTATTAATAACTGGTATTCATAAAGCCCTTAAAAATTTGTAAAATGTCTTATCTACTTTCTCTCATTTGAGCCTTTTCCTCAGGAACAAGGAGTTTCTGTTGATCCTTAAGGCCCAACTCTCATCAATGTCTTAGTCCAAAAACGCATTATGGCCACTTTTCTTAATCTCTACCAGTCCTCTTAGTTTAAAAAAATAAAATAAAGTAAACCTCTTGCCTTCTGTCTTAGAATCAATACTATGTATTGGTTCCAAGACAGAAGAGCAGTCAGGGCTAGGCAATGGGGTTTAAGTGACTTGTCCAGGGTCACACAGCTAGGAAGTTTCTGAGGCCAGATTTGAACCCAGGATCTCTCATCTCTAGATCTGGCTTTCAATCCACTGAGTCACTTTAGTTGTCCCTCATCTCAGTGCTTTTTTTGTATCCAGCAGCAAGGGATGAGGATAACCTATAGGTGATGGAACACTTTTAGTCCCTTGGAGAAGTTTACCAAACGATTATCTTTCTCAGTGTGTTAAAATGTACCTTACTGGTCCTTAGCACATCTTCAAAAACTCTCTCTTCCCCATCAGGTTTGGACTCAATGTTTATAAAGTGCTTTGAGTTCTACTCTGTAGGGAATGATGTAAACATGCAAGGCATTATTACTACCATTATCCTCTAGATAACCTTATGAGGTAAGTATTAATGCCAGAGGGAATATTATTTTACAGGAGGAGAAACCGAAGCAAGGAGGGCAGCTGAGTTGCTCAAAGTCAGAGGCAATTTTGAGAGCCAAGAACAGATTCCAAGAGTCTTGTACTTGTATCCACTGGTAGTCAGAATCCAAGAGTTTCTAAAACTCCTTCATGATTGAGAAGGTGGGAGATTTGTTTTCTTCCTTAGAACTTAAAAAAAACCTTCTCTCTCCAATCCAAGTCAGAAAAGGAACTAAGTAAGTAAGTAGTTGGTCACCTAGACTTGCGGCCAATACCCACCTGCACTGCAGATGGATACTACAGCAACTCAGACAGGCAGGCTCCATTTATCTCCCATCCAGGGCTCTCAATAAAGACTGCTCAGAGGCTGCCAGCTTGATTTAATTCAGTTAGAGCAAAAGAAAAAAAAAAAAGAAAGAAAGAAAAGACAAGGGGGGAAAAAAAGCTATTTTTTCCAAGTACAGCATGGTCCATTGAGTTCATTCTCCTCAAGAGTTACGTCTTGTACAGGTGGCCCATATAACTTCACAAAGACTCTGCTCTCTAAATAGTTTTTCAAATCCGACACATTACATTTATTAGAACAGTTCTGACTAAGTCTCCAAACTATTTTGATGGGGCCCTGTACAATAGCAATCATTTATAGGGAAGTAAAAACCTGCTAAACTGAATAATATCTATTTCCAAATCTTAAAACTTTACATAACTCAGGGAAAAAAATTGCAACAATACAAAAGGATTTTGTATTGTTTTGTACTGTATTGCCACAGTTTTGGGGAAAAAGTAATGAACAACTGATCATAATAAGGAGGAAGGAAGAAAAAGAGAAAGGATAAAAAGTAGAGATAAACATAATTCTTTAAATGGATACAAGATAACTATTTTCATAAATATGATGGAAAGATTAGAAAAACTGGCAAGTTCTATCCACTGCACAACATGTCACCAGCTTGTTTATATGAGGCAGTATGGTCTAAAGCAGTGATGTCAGACTCATAGAGAAACAGGGGTCATTAAATCGTATGCATGGCAATGAGAGAGTGAAGCAGCAGAGTACTGAGCCTGAAGTCAGGAAGACTCATCTTCCTGAGTTCAAATCTGGCCTCTGATACTTATGAGCTGTGTGATACTAGGCAGGTCACTTAATGCTGATTGCCTTAGTTTTTTCATTTGTAAAATGAGCTGAAGAAGGAAACATCAAACGACTCCAGTATCTTTGCCAAGAATACCCCAAATAGTATCACAAAAGAGTTGAACACAACTGAAAACGAGTTAAAAAATTAGATTCATAGATGACTTCTGAAAGGTCCTTTCGAGCCCTAACTATGATCTACAATCTATGAAAAGAATTGCCTAATGTTCAATACTAACTCAACTAAAAGCCAAGTCAAAGACAAATGTTGGTCTGATTATAGGACTGGTGGAGGAATTCATATGTAGAAAGATCACATACAAAGAATGCTGATTACTGCCAACTTATGCAAGGAAGTCTCTATAATAAAAGGATGTGACAGTGCTTGGTCATGTTATGTTAAATAGTTTTACTAAGGATTTGAAAGAAGACATGTCAGCACTGCATGTCTGCAGGAGATTCCTAATCCAGAAGGGCAGAAATAGGATTTTAAAAGATCTTAACAGTAGGATCTAAATAATAAAATGAAGTTTTCTAATAGAGAGAAATATCAAGTCTATCTTTAGCTAAATTAGCAACTATAAATATATAGGATTCAAGAGATTCAATCCTTTAAAAAAATAGTGGTAACACTTTAGACTTCTTTAACAGAATCACAGAGATTGGAACAAATTAGGCAACAGTCACAGATACTTGACATGGATTAAATTTTATCTGATGTGTTTAGTGACATTTTAGTAGACACTGACAAACGGAAACCCAAAAATTGGGGCAACTAGGATGATGAGAGTTCTGGAAACCATGCATGAGATAAGAAGGAATTCTGGATACTTATCATGGAAAAGACAAAACAATGGGCACATGGTGGTAGGCATTCAAATATCTGAAGGAATGTTATGTGGAAGAATGATTAGATTCATTCTATGGGATGAATAGGGAGACTAATTTCAAAACAACATAAGGAAAAAACTTTTAATCACTAGAAGTTGTCTCAAAATGGAATGGGGGCAGCTGGGTAGCTCAGTGGATTGAGAGCCAGGCCTAGAGGGAGGAGGTCCTAGGTTCAAATCCGGCCTCAGACACTTCCCAGCTGTGTTACCCTGGGCAAGTCACTTGACCCCCATTGCCTACCCTTACCAATCTTCCACCTATAAGTCAATACACAAAAAAAGTTAAGGGTTTAAAATTTAAAAAAAAAGGGGGGGCAGCTGGGTAGCTCAGTGGATTGAGAGCCAGGCCTAGAGACGGGAGGTCCTAGGTTCAAATCCAGCCTCAGACACTTCCCAGCTGTGTGACCCTGGGCAAGTCACTTGACCCCCATTGCCTACCCTTACCACTCTTCCACCTATAAGTCAATACACAGAAGTTAAGGGTTTAAAATTAAAAAAAAAATTAAATTAAAAAAAAATTAAAAAAAAAATGGAATGGGATGGGTGAATCCTCCATAATGGGGAGTTAGTAATGTTCAAGCAAAAGTTGAGTGAGTCATCTGTCAGGGATATTTATATGAGATATTGATTCCGTAGGTAGATGGCTGGACTAGATGACCTATAGAGTTGATTCCATCTCATAGATACTGAGAACATTACTGCTTACATTTTATCTAGATTGAGTCAATCATTTTACAGATGGGGAAACTGAAGTCCAAAGTCTAGTTGCCTAGGGCCACCAACACCATTCTATGAAATTTTAGCATGTTAAGCATCTATTTAAACCCCACACCTTATCACTTCAGGATACCATGGCAGAATACATAAAAACAACCACAAATAAAGGAAAAATTAAATAATGGCCCTTTGTGTAATACCACTATTGTCTTGTATATTCAATGAAAACTATGGGACAACAAAGCAACATTTAGTGAGAGGATCTAAAAGCAAAGCAAAATCCAAAATAAAACTCAAAACATAACATGACATTCCAACAACAACAAAAAAAGAGGGACATGCAAGATGTGAATGATGACTGTCTATAACTCTAGTCAGTGCTTCCTTCATCCTAGTGGGGCAATTTAGCTTTACAACCCTCAAGAAATTTCCCATTAGAAGAAGTGATTTCAGCTATAGATTTATTACATTTTCCAAAGTTACATCATCTGGATTATGCATATTCCTGAGGGAATCAAGGGTCTGCATTGTAAACTGTTACAATAAATATTAATGAATATCACGGCTGATAAAACCTGACATTTATACACACACACACACACACACACAGGGAATTTTCACTTTATATGGTTACTTTTAAAAAATCTGTACTTTTAATACTCAACTTTGTTGACTTGCCAAACACACAAAGTACATCTACTTTAAAAACACCAATTAAAAATATTAACAACACAAAAATACATAAACGATACTTCAGATCCAAGGGCACATAAATGGACATGGATTCAGACAGTAAATAAACACAAAATGGATAAGAGAAATGACATCATACAAAAGGAAGCAGAAACAATGGTCTCAAAGTGATGGTGAGTCTCCCTCATCTCAATACCGCTAACAACTCCACCCCTTCGAGCTACTAATTTAATCATAAGGTAATAGATAAAAGAACTAAAAGAAAAGCAAATTAGTGATTTTTATAAGACTTGTCAAGGTTGTATATGCTTCATATTGCAAAATGGGGTAACCCCTACACATCTTTCCATTTGTCATCTGGAATACATTCTCTGCAAGACCCATTTTCCTTGATTCTTCCTTTTGTGCATAAGAACAGATGTTTCCATTGGTTTAAAGGGAACAGAAGCTTCTTCAAATTATTCTTCCCTCCAAAACACCACTGCCCATGCTGTGTCACAGCATGGACAATGGACATTTTCCCATTGACATAGGATGGTCATAGGATGGAAATGGTTATGGAGCCTTTACTTCCACCCAGAGAGAAGAAGTTTGACTTTGACATAATTCTGTTCTTGTTGTTCAGTCATTTCAGTTTTGTCTAACCCAATTAGGGCTTTCTTGGCAAAGATACTGGAGTGGCTTGCTATTTTCTTCTCCAGCTCATTCTATAGATGAGAAGACATAGACAAACAGGGTGAAGTGACTTGCCTAGAGTCTCACAGTAAGTGTTTGAGGCAGATGGAACCATGAAGTTGAGTCTTCCTGAACTTCAGGACTGGTACTCAATTCACCTAGCTACCTAGCTGCCCTTGTTCTATTTTGTGCAGGAATTAAAGGGCATTCTTCTCAACACTACTCATAATATGACCTAAATCTTCTAGGTAGCAAAAGCTTTGGTTCCTTCCACCTCGTGTGAGCCTTTAGTTTTATCCAGAGAAAAAGATTTGTGGTATTATTCCTCAGTATTTATTTAAAATAAGTGATATTTGCACAATTCTTTGCTCTAATTATACAACAGTCAATAATCTCACCACCCTCCAGGAAGTAATACGATAGTTCACTGGAGCTTCACCATAGCACTATCTGGGAGGGGTCTGTTCCATGATGTGCTTTTGGTACTTCAGTGACTAAATCTCTCTTGTATGGAATCTAAGAAAGAGCTGCCTTACATGAAATTCTGATCTGTAGCAACAGTATTATTGTCTTTTCAGTATACTTTCCATTTTATGTCTGGATAACTGAAGAACAGTAAAGCTGGGTGAGGTGATGCTTAAGTTTCACATCTTACCCAGGAGATCTCACCATTTGCCTGATTCTGCTTTCCTCTATACTTCTGAACTGCATAAAGGAGCTAAGACCTGGACCTCCCATTCCTAGGTCTTCCACAAATACAGCCTCTTCATCTGAGGGGAAATTAATCCATTCGTCTTTGGAGTTCCCTGTCTTGGGTTCAACCCAGCTTACCGGCATGGGCTCAAATTAGCCCACTTATCCCCTCTATCTACTGCTGAGCTTAGACCCCAGATGATGCTTCTGCTTCACATTTGACCACCCAGGTCATCTCACCACCTGCCTGTCACCAATAATCTGCCCTTCTCTATTTGGATTACACCCTCCCCACTTGATCTGATGCCTCAGCTCCATACTGAGTGTTCCAGAATCCACAAGCATCACATTTTATGTTGGTTCTCTGAGACCAACCTAGTTAAATTCAGAAAAGTCATTAACAGAAAGTTGGCCACAAGATGATGACTGTTTTGGGGAGCACTGCCATTCACTCTTTTTTTTTAAACCCTTAACTTCTTTGTATTGGCTCCTAGGTGGAAGAGTGGTAAGGGTGGGCAATGGGGGTCAAGAGACTTGCCCAGGGTCACACAACTGGGAAGTGTCAGAGGCCGGATTTGAACCTAGGACCTCCTGACTCTCAATCCACTGAGCTACCCAGCTGCCCCCCTGCCATTCACTCTTGAAGCACTACAGGATTTGCTGGAGAGAAGATCAAAGCTGATGAAATCATAATTCTTTGGAAGTACATCGTGAAATAAAGGAAATGAAAGAAATCTCAAGGAAATTCATCTACACATACCCTAAAGCTATCATCCTCCTAATCATGAGTGAACACACATGTACCCACACACATACAGAGTAGTTTTTAAAAGATGATAGTTAAAACCATACTAAATCATACTACTTCAAATAAGCCACTTAAATTCCAGGCAAAGAGTGGTTTTAGTTTATAACTGACTTTGTTTACTATTGTGTAGGAGTGGGAATTTCTAAGACCTTTCTAAATTCTAATATCTTACTACTTATGAGATTCATCATCTATCCTGATAACTTACTGATAAACAATTTTTTCTTCTAGTTAAATAGAAAAAAATTCCCATCAGTGGCACATCATAAATATCTTCTATCTTATGCCCCCATTTCAAACAGTATCTATGACACTCAGAGAGAGTTTTATACAAGAAGACAGACCAGTAATACATGTAACAAAGCTTCTTTTATAGTGATGCATTTTAACAAACAGAGAGGAAGCTCAAGAGTTTAAACACTCAGGGTTGGGGCATGAGGGAGCAGAGAAAGATACAACTAGGATGGTAGCTGGGGTCATAGTATTCAGGCCATCATAATAAGAGGAAGGGGTTCCACTGATGGACATTGAGAGAGTCCATTCTTGACCATACACCCAGGTCTCCCTAGTTTGCACCTCTTCTTTAGGGCCACAGTCATATTCACTCAAGAGCAAGCACACTGAGACAGCCCTGAAGGTCCTTAAAGGAGATGACGTTTTCAAGTAGAATCAATTTTTCTTGTTTTAATAGAGGAAATAATGTGTTTTTTCCCCCCACCCTTACTGTCTGTCTTAGAAGAAGTACCTGAGGTCAGATTTGAACTTAAGTCATCCTAGCTTCCCTCTTGACAAGGGGTTTTAAGTTGATTTTTTTTTCGCCTTTAATGGTCCTGCCAAGGTGCCATCCCTGTACTGTCACGTGGATGCCTGCTTGAATGAAATAAGGAGTACATGGTATATAAGAAGCTACTTTTAAACATCAGGAAGATAAATCAAGCCCAATCAGTGTGCAAAGTAGAGGAAGACTGGCCTAAATCTAACTTATGGGACTCAGAGGTACCAATAGGCTTTATTAAAAAAACAAAAACAAAAACAAAATTGTCACATTTTATCAGTGCTGTTTGAAGAAATTTAGTCAAGTCAGAGATAGAATCAAAGTCTACAGGTCTTGTGGTTTATTTTACTCATCAAATGTTTTACAGATTGGTGGAATATGTTGGTGGTAGAAGTACAAATTCCTCTACAAATTTGCAACCCAAGTTAAAATCTCAAGGTTTTCCAGGATTTAATCTAAATTCTAAGAAGAAGTAGGCAGAGCAGTATTATTTGACTCTTCGGGCCAGTATGAACAAGTGAGGAAAAAAAGGATTCTGACATAGGTCCAAATCAAAGTACTTGAACAAAGTTTGCTTTGGAACTGTCCTAGAGATATGGGTCTGGACTAACCCATGGTTGGCATGTTCTCCATGGCTTGTCCATCAGGCTGTGGAGGGTTTTTCCTATTGGTTGGCTCCTTGGGGTACCCTGGGCAACAATTTGCCTCTTTAATTTTGAAGGAAGCTGACCACATGGAGAATCTAAGGGAAAGTGACTATAATGACAAAGAGCTTTGAGATTCATCTATAAAAGGTCAGGATAAGGAAATGGTGAGAGTTCAGTGTGGAGTAGAGAAGATATAAGGGAATTATGATAGCAGGCTTTAAGGAACTGAGGGGCTATCAAGTAGAGATGGGGGCATGCGATTTGTTCTTGTTGGCCCAGGAAAGCATAAGTAGGAGCAAAGGATAAAATTTGCAGAAGTTTAAAAAATTCAGATTTAGGTTTGGAATAAAGAATGGTACCCTAACAATGAGAAATGTTCCCAAGTGGAATAGACTGAGAGGTATTGAGTCAGCCAGCAGTCTGGATGAGTCTTTGCTGTGGATGCTATTGAAAAGGTGGTTATTAATAAGGTTGCTTTGAGGATCATATGAGATCATATATTTGAAAGTATGCTGAATATTCTAAAGCATTATACAAATAATTTCCCGAGTAGTACTTTATTTATCTTTTTTAATTTTTATACTTTCAGTTTCAATGATGTGTTTGGTTTTTACATTATAAACATTTACAGATTATTCCCACTTCTTGAGAGGTCTCTTATAACAAAGTAAAAAATGTTTTCCAAACCAACTGCTCTCTTTTGATTCGGATTCCATCATCATCATATCCTTGGGAAACCTCTTTACAAGTAAACTCATCATTTTGTGAGACTGCATCAGTTTTGGGACTCAGATCTTTATGGTTACAATCAGTATTCTCTGCCTCTCTGAATGGAGGGAGGTCTGGAGGGTAGAGAAAAAGAACTCCTTCCACTGCCTTCATTTAAAAAGAGTTCATGGGTCAGTCACTTCCTCATTTCCCACCAAATTTATTCCATGGGCTGGAATCCACCATGCCCCTGTGCTGGGTATGCTCATCCCTTTACAGCCTTTGTATGTTGTCTTCCACCATTAGACTATAAGCTCCTTCAGGACAGAGATTTCCTTCCCTTCCTTTCCCTTCCTTTCCCTTCCTTTCCCTTCCCTTCCCTTCCCTTCCCTTCCCTTCCCTTCCTTTCCTTTCCCTTCCCTTCCTTTCCCTTCCCTTCCTTTCCCTTCCCTTCCTTTCCCTTCCCTTCCCTTCCCTTCCCTTCAAAAGTCATGCAGCTGGGGCAGCTGGGTAGCTCAGTGAAGTGAGAGTCAGGCCTAGAGACAGGAGGTCCTGGGTTCAAGCCTGGCCTCAGCCACTTCCCAGCTGTGTGACCCTGGGCAAGTCACTTGACCCCCATTGCCCACCCTTACCAATCTTCCACCTATGAGACAATACACTGAAGTACAAGGGTTTAAAAAAAAAAAAAAGTCATGCAGCATTTCAAACTTGTAGCACTACCACACCTATTAAAAACCTTCACCATTTCTTCTCTCTCCTAACCTTATCTCACTGAAAAAAAAAAAGGAAAAGGAAAAAAAACAAATTTCTTGGTGCAAATAGGCATTATTCAAGCAAATTTGGGTACGTTTACATATCTCCTTAAAGCTCATAATTATTTCTTACCTATGTATTAGAATATTATATCATGGATAACTTTTAGTAATATGGAAAGTTCTGGTCAAGCCTTACTTCCCTAAGAAACACAGAAGAACAAATGAAAGAATATGAAATGAAACACACTGAAGAGATTTACTACTGGTTTCCAGTTAAAGGCCAGGTGAGGGGCAGCTAGGTGGCTCAGAAGATAGCCAGGTGTGCAGACAGGAAATTCTGGGTTCAAATCTAGCCACAGGCACTTCCTAGCTGTGTGACCCTGGGCAAGTCACTTAATCCCAGTTGCCTAGCCCTTACTGGTCCTCTGTATTGGAACTGATACACAATACTGATTCTAAGACAGAAAGTAAGATTTTTTTAAAAGTCCAAGCTAGAAGCAGTTGAGCCCTTACCTTACATCAGTGGACAGGTCTTTTTCCTGCTCCTGGTCCCAGGTCAGACCTTCGGAAAGAGACTATGTTGTGCCTTGTTCCTGGCAGCTTTCCAGCTAAAGGTTACAGAATGGGAGAGAGTTCCAAGAACACTTCATTCAAAGCTGTGGCAGGGTACTAGCACTGGGAAGACAGAAGGGCCAGGATTTGCTACAATGCCATCTCATTGCAGCACTGCATCTGGGAGACAACAACTAAGTCTACCCACCCAATCCAAGAAGGAGATAGAATTTTGTAAAGTCACAATCCTCAACTGAGGCTGCAGCTATAGTGAGGGAACAGAAGAACTTCTAACACTTCAGTAAACAAATAACCTCAAGCTAACATAATCCCATAATGAAATGCTAGAAGGACATAATTCAGCATAAACCCAGAAAAATGAAATGAGCCATCCACAAGGACTTCAAAAGTAGATGAAAGCAATAAAGAAAGATATGAAATGAGATAAAAAATGAAATCAGGGTATTTTGAAAGGAAAAATAAACAACCTAGAAGAGAGAATGGAAAGTCTTACCCAAAAACTGCATACATGGAAGGAGCAAAATGAAATTAATGGTTCAAAAGTACACCAAAAAATATAAACCCCCCAAACTTGAAAAATCAGAATATATACAATATCTGCTATCAAAAACAACCAACTTAAGTAACAAGATAAAGAGATAATTAAGGAATCATAGACCTCCCTGAAAACAATGATCTAAAATCAGGATATAATATTTCAAGAAATTCTACAAGAAAAATATCCTGAAATATGAAGACATTAAAGTAAAGTTAAAGTGGAGAGAATGTGCAGGTCATTTCCTAAAAGAAAATCTAAACCAAATACATCCAAAATGTCACAAGAAAAATCCAGAGTTTTTAGTTTAAATACCATAAGCAATAAAAAAGAAAAGAGATAATAAACCAAGGAACCACAATTATGATCACAGATCATTATGCAACAATTATGATAAGGCAACAAGCATTACTGAGAGCTTATTTTGTGTTGGGCATAAAGCTATAGACAGGGTAAGAGAACCTGGAATATGACACACCAAAAAGCAAAAATATCACCAAGAATAACATTCCACAAAACTGAGTTTAATCCTATAGATGGCAGAAATGGATCTTTAATAGAAGAAATGAATTCAAGTATTGCCAGTAAGGAAGGCCCGGGGGGGGGGGGGGGGAGGGGAAGAGAAAAGAAATGGGAAAAAAAGTGAGTGTCCATTGACTGAGGAATGGCTGAATAATCTGTGTTATATGAATGTAATAGATACTATATGGTGAAAATTATGAATTCATAAAAGATTCAGAGAAACTTTGATATTTTTTCTCCAAAAAAGTATTTCAGAGAAAGACTTCTATGAACTAATGAAAAGTGAAATTAGAAGAACCAGAACAATTTACATGATGACCACAATAATGTAGGAAACAATTTTTAAAAGACTTCAGAACTCTAATCAACACAGATAATGACTTCAGAAGACAGATGGTAAAGCATGCCTCAGCATCGGTCCTCTTGGCTGAAAAGTATTGGACCAGAATGAGACATATTTTTTGGCATGGTCAATGTTTTGATTCATTTTGTTTAAATATAAATTTTTTGGGGGAGAGGGAGATCATTCCATTGGAGGGATGAATTAGTAATTAGTGATACAGATAAAAAAGGACAGAAGGGGACATAAATGGAAGTTTTGTTACTAGTCCAATCTTAACAGAAGTCATGAGTTCATACAGTCCTCATTTTTTCTTTGCATTCTGAACTGTTTGTGTTTGCTGATGATTGTGTTTAAAAATTTTTAAACAACTATATTCTGGAGGAGCGAAAGGTAGAAGACATGCAATGCATCCTTTTGGTGCAAGATTAACATACAAACATACATGTTATTTTGTTCTCTCTAAGGGCTCATCAAAAACCAAATATTTCTCTTTTATTAAGGGTTCAATTGGCTGTTTTTGTCTACATCTTTTAAAAAATAAAGGCAGGTATCTTTCCTTTAAAAATAAACAGGTGAATTTTTCCCTTTTGTTATTTAAACCAACTTTCTATAGTTTGTATTCTATATTGATTTAGTACTGATAGTACTTCCTTCAAGCATGGACCACACAATTACTTTGACACAATTCAAGAATTCATTTGATTAAATTTTCTTAATGGAAAAGATAGCACATAGTTTTTTTTGCAGTACCATAAACTTAAAGAGTTGGAAGAGGGCCTTAGAAATTACTTGTGTAATTGCTTGGGTGATGAAACCCAAGAAGCATTCGATCAAACATTTTTCTATAACAAATAATGATAACCTTTGAGTTCTATTTAATACAAGAGAATGTCTATAATAGTTATGTGTTTAAGCAGGAAACAATGTTTCTCCTATTTAGACCTACTGAGTTTTCCACTCCCTGTGGGATACTGGTTAAGATTAGATTATATCCTTAATCATTAGGCAATGAGAACAGGAAAGTAACTTGTTAGTGTCTGAGGACAGATTTAAAATCATGAAGATGGTTGTTCCTGATTCCAAGCCTACTGCTCTACTGTGCCACCCAGTTACCCATTAACCTTAAAAGCACCATGTATTGGAGGTTATAGTTGTTGTTAGTGTGATAGCATCTATTAGTCAAGTTATATATTTTCTACTCCCTTCCCTCCTCATTCTTTAATAGAAGTAGGATGGAAGATATTAGAATTTTGAGAGTTATACCTTGGGAGTCATGGAAGGAAAAACAACACTCTTGTTTTTATTTCTAAAACATAATCTTGAATAAAGCCCTTACACTGACTGTCTCCTCCCTTCAGACCAAAATACTTTCAGAGTTTTGTGTTTTTTTGAAATAGGTGTTGAGCTAAGTAGAAACAAGGGACTTATGGTAATATTCTAACTCTCATCAGACAGGTGAATGAAAGGAAAAGGGATCCTTTCATAGTAACAAGGGATAGAATAAAACCAAACAAAAATATTCCCAGTGTTTAAATGGCATACTGAAAGTAAAACAACTCTGAGGTTTCACCTCCCACCCAGAAAATTGGCAAAGATGACAAAAGATGGAAGCAATCCATGTTGAAGAGGTTGTATGAAGCACACTAATTATACTGTTGGTAGAATTGTGAATTGGTCCAACCATTCTGGAAACCAACTTGAAGTTATGCTAAATGTCTATACTCTTTGGCTCAAAGAATTCGCCAATAAAAGCTGGAACTTATATAGCATTTTAAGGTCTATAAAGCACCTGACACATGATTTCATTTGATCTCTATAACAATTCTGGGAGTTAGATGCGATTTTTCCATTTTACAGATGAAGAAACTAAGGCATAGTGAGGCTAAGGGGCTTCTATAGGGTCATCAGAGCCAGTAAGTGTATGAAGCAGGATCTGAGTTCTGATCTTCCTGATTTCAAATCCTACACTCTATCTATAGTGGTACCTGGCTGCCATAATAGTATATGCCACTATTCGACAAATACACTAAGGAGATCAAAGACATAATGAAAGATCTTAGATATATAGAAAACATTTATTATTGAGCCTTTTTGTGGTTACAAAGAAGTGGAAAATGATAACTGTGGTAAAAGAATGTTATGGGATATTACTGTACCATAATTACTATATATGAAGAATCAGAAAAACATAGGAAGATTTATATGAACAGATGCAGAATGATATAAGAAAAACTAGCACAAACAACATATATGATGACTACCACAATGTAAATAGAAAGCATAAAGAAATGAAACAAACTTTGTGTAATTTTAATAGTTAAGCTTGGCTGAGAGAAGAGCTAAGTTTAACTTTTTCCTTCCGTGCAGATGTATAGGATTATGGGATATACCATCAATCAAATCACCATTTATTTATCACAATTGTGCTAGGTGTTGGGAATATGAAAAAAAAAAGCAGTAGCTAAAATAGTCCCTGATTCAAGCAGCTTACATTCAAATTTCAGAAATTGTCAATGGGCTTTTCTGAATTCATCCTCTTTTAAAATTTTTGTTATAAAGGAATGCTAGATGGATAAGTATAAGGGAAGGGCATGTGAAAATGAATGTAATGAAAAAAGAGAAACAAGCATAATTTTAAAAAACCATATGTTGAGAATTGGTTTTAAAGAAAAGTAAGGTTTTGAGTGATAATACATGTATAACCTGGTGAAATTGTCAGCTCTAGGAGGGAGTGAAGGAAAGAACATGAATCACGTAACCATGAAAAAATATTTAAAAAATAAAATTATGTTAAAGAAAGAAAAAATAGCTTAACCTAGAAAAATAGGAGAATGAAAAGAGACCAAACACAAATAGGAATTGAGTCAGATGACAAAAGGGCAGCAAGATAGTGTAGTGGTCACAATACCAGGCCTGAAGTCAGAAAGACTCATCTTCCTGAGTTCAAATCCAGTTTCAGATACTTAACTAGCTGTGTGATCCTGAGCAAGTCACTTAACCCATTTGCCTCTGTTTCTTAATCTATCAAAGGAATTGGAGAAGGAAATGGAATCACAAAGAACAGACATGACTGAACAACACTGTCTTGTAAAAGTTAATCCTGTTAGTAAAGTTTTCTTTGCTGGTTGAATTTACTTAGGAAATGGCTCCATTGGGACATCCCTCAGGGTCATTAAATTTAACCAAGATAAATTAAGGGAAGGGCAAACTCCTAGCATCATTATTATATAAGATCTAAAAAGATTGCTGAATATTTGAATTAGATGCTAACAAAGCTCCTACTCTAAAGACATAATTTTTTTCTTAGATATTAATTCAGAACTTGACAGTTGCTAATGCACTTGATTATTTGTTTTCTAGTCTATGACAAATTAAGCAGAAGATTGGTGCAAAATAAAGATAATAACCTCTGACATTTAGACAGGCTTCAAACTTTTTAAAGTATTTTTCTCATGATCATTAAAAGGGTATTTTTTTGTTCCATTTTAGGGATTAAGACACTAAGGCTAGGAAAATTTAGGTGACTTGCCCACATTTGAGGTGGGATTCCAATCTGGATAACTTCATTCCAAACCTATTACTCTCCATGACATGATACTGATTCTCATAGAGGAGATGCTTTTAGAAGTAGGCCCTATAATACAGCGATTGCTGACAACCTGAAGGTACATGAGGGGTGACAAAAACTAAAAAGCGGTTAAAGAACTATATTACTAAGTAGTAATTAGTATTCACCAGGCCCCAAAATTTTCAAGAAAAGGATCGATGAGGTTCATTATTCATTTAGAAAGGCAGGGAAAGCTAAAGTAAATATCTGAAAGGTTTCCAAATTCCACTGGAATTGCTCCAGTTACAAAACATTTTGTACCTGAAGTGGTAAAGTTTAGCAAACTGGAAAAGCCACTCATATCCAACTCCTCATTTTTCTAATAGACAGATAATCAAGTGATATTACATATAATCTATCCCTAAGTGTCTAACAATCTTGCATACATTCTTTAAAAAAACCAAACAACCCTTGCTTTCTGTCAGTTCTATTCATTGTAAGGCAGAAGGGCAAGGCAATGGAGGTTATGTGACTTATCCAGGGTCACAGTGTCTGCAGTCAAATCTGAAACAGCAATTTCCATCTCCAGGCATGGCTCTCTATCCATTGAGCCATCTAGCTGCTTCCAATATAAATATATTTTAAATAAATAACAAAAGTATTTAATAATATATCTTCAAAGGTACTAGAAGTAAAAGACATGTAGTTAAAAAGAATACTGGGCCTGGAGTTAGGAAGATCTGGGTTCAAATATGACTTCAGATACTTACTAGTTTTATGACCCTGGGAACGTCATCTTACCTCTAACTAAGTTCCTTCAACTGTTAAAATGGGGATAACAGGATCTACCTCACAGGTTGTTGCATGGATCAAATGAGTTAATATCTGTAAAGTACTTAATACAGTGCCTGGCAAATGGTAGGTGCTTAATATATATTTATTCCCTTCCCTCTCTTCCCTAAAGTTTCATATTAATATTTTAAAAAAGAATCCATCTAGAAGGGTTCCTATCCCATTATGTTTAATGAAATCTGCAGGAATTTCCCTACTGAATCTCCAGCATGATAACAAGTATCTTTAAGCTGATTTTTCAACCATTGGGAATTGCTGGATGGATGCGAACAGGATTGGCTTTTGTTTCCTAGATTTGAACGGACAATGTGATTGCAAAATGAACTGCTAAGAAAAAATGTTGCTTAGAGGCTACAATTCGATGCTGTAATTTGTGCATTATGAAAATAGCTGAGACATGGAGCTAAAGCCAAAATTAACTCCCTTGGAATTGCCCTGCTATTATTTAACACACAGAGGAACACAGTCATAGAGATCAGATCCATGCTTGAATGGGGGATGCGATTTCCCCTTCTTAAGATGAATTATTTATTCTCGCAAGAAAACCTTGTCATAAAGTCCTTGGTTTATAGTACCATTACTGTTAAAGAACCAGATGATATTGGGTACCTTGTGTTCTTGGTAATGCCAAATTTCACCTTCAGCAGGTGGGTGCTGGAGCTGGAGCTCATCTAAATCAAGAACTGATTGCTAAAATTTTAGGCTGAGCATTTACCTCATATAAATCAGCAAATAATACAAATCAGGGCTTGGTTTATGTTTTGTTGATTGTCCAGACTTAAATCAGTGATGGAGAAAATGTTAATAATGTAAATTTAGCTTAAAAGTATATCTCTGTTTTTGGAGATCTTATTGTTAAATATTTATCAGAATTCCTATGACTCTAACACATATTCACATATAAATATATTGTATAAATATAGCCTACTGGAATGAAAAGACATTTTGTACAATCCATATAATCCCATCTACAAGGTCTTTATCTTAAGATTGCTACTATGATGAGCCTATGTTATAACAAAATCTTTATAGTGCTTTTAATAACTTTAGCCCTGGGAAAGAATTAGGGATAGACTCATACTACTGTCAGTCAATGAACATTTATTAGTTGCTTATTATGCCAGGAAATGTGGGTGACATTTATAGTTAGTGTATATAACATGCATGTAGATAGGGAGCTCACTGAGGAGCAGTAGGATATAGAGAAAGAATCCCAAGTGAGAAAAGTGCCATGAACATCAAGATGAGAGAGTATGAAAGGTGGAAATGTGATCAATAAAGTAAAATATGGCAAGGAATTAAAAAAATGAAGGTTGAGAAAAGGTCATTTGATTTGGCAATTAAAGGCTCACTGGTGACTTTGGGAAGAGAAGTTCAAATTGAATAAGGAGGCTAGAAGCCAGAGGATTTAAGAGATTAGGATTTGAAGGGGAATTAGGTGGCTCAGGGGTTTGAGAGCCAGATTTGGAGAAAAAAAGTCCTGGGTTCAAATGTGACCTCAGACACTTCTCAGCTGCCTGACCCTGAGCAAGTCCCTTAATCCCCATTGCCTAGCCCTTACTGCTCTTCTGCCTTGTAACCAATATACAGTATTGATTCTAAGACTGAAAATAGGAGTTTAAACAATAAAAAGAGAGTAAGATGAGAGAAAGTGGAGGCTCCCAAGTAAAGAAGGCTTTCTCAGGGAAGGCTTTCTTAGGGAGTTGAGGTATATGAACAAGAAGAGAAGTAGGACAATAGCTAGTGGGGATTTTGAGTTTGCTTTTTGTTTTCCAAAGGATAAAGGAGTCTTAAATGTGATTGTAGGCAGCAAGGAAGGGGACTAAAAGATATGGAAAGTCTGACAATTATAGAAAGTGTGGATTATAATTGGGGCAAATTACTGGAGAGTGCAGCAGTGAACAGGATGCAGAGTCTGTGCAGTGGGGTTAGGCTTGGTAAAAAGTAGAAGATCCCTTTTTCAAAGGTTGAAATAAAGGAGGAGCTAATATGGGTAAAATGTTTGAATGAAGTGAGACAAGGAGGAGAAGAGGGGGTGGAAATATTGCACATGGTTCTCCATTTTTTCAAGAGGTATAAAGTGAAGTTGCAGTTGAAGAAATATAAGCTTAGAGGTTGTAGAAGACTGTGTTATGGGAAGCTCGAGGAGAAACAGTTTAGATAGAATAACCACTGTAGTAAGTGGGACAGAAAATTGTTTAAACTCATACTATTGTCAGTTGACAAACATTTATTAATCACTTACAGTGCCAGGAATCCACGTGGGTGGCATTCATAGTTAATGTACATGGCATGGATGTAGATTCAGAGAGGACCCAGTTGAGATTTGATAACAAATTAGTAGTGGACCTAATCAGCACAATTTTGTGACTCTCTCAGCAGCAGATGAATAGAAGCAAAGGAGGAAAACAGTGGGAGAAATCTAGGATTGGTTATGATCGGAGATAAGACAACGAATGGGCATATAATTTAGAGATTAAACTGATCTGCCAGGTTCACCATACCCAGTTTTACTACAACATTAGTAGTATTGCCTTGCTTATGTGGGTAGCAGTGCTGAAGGGTAATAATGTAGTATTCTTCTGATGCTGCTTTCAGTAAGCGAGTAGCAGGATTTTGGTTGATGAATTTGTATAGTCCTGGATCTCTGTTGTTTCACACTGTATATATGTTTCTAGAAGGCCTATTCTAGTCCCTGATTATCCTCAATCAGGAAAAATACTGCAAAGTTAAGGTCATTCTGAAGTTATCCAAAGGATATGCATTGAGGTTGATGCAGCATAAAACTGAGACAAAACAATTCACCACCAATATTCAAGTTTTTGTTGTCACTTTCCATTTTCCACATATAGGATCTCATGTACTTTCCTCAAGCATGATCCTGACTTCTGAGGCATAGCAAGCAGCTTCAATCTTTTTTTTTTTTTTTTTTACCAGACAACACTAAAAAAATTCACATTAAAAAAAAAAAGTAAGCTAAGGATAGATAAGTTTTAAAGTTGAACTTATATGATGAAGAATATTTGATACCTGAAAGGCAAGTAGGTGACTAGTTTTTTGGTACATAACTTGCATAAGGCACTGAGACTAGGAGTCTACAGGAGAGGTCACTGAAAATACCAAGGTGTATAGATAAGGAAGAAGAGGAGGGCATGCTTTATCTGGAGTTGTGTAGAGGCTCCAGTATGACTTGCTATTGTTTCTTTTTGCTTTATTAAACCTTAACTTTTGCCCTCTGTTCTTAGGTCACAAAAATGACTAATACATCTTTGAAAAGACCTTATCCCCAACTCTAACAAACAGGTTGCCAAAATAAATTAATACCAGAACAGGAACATACCTTTGATTATAGACCTAAAGGTTATTCAAGATAATTTTTAAACAAAAGGTAAAATCATAATTTGTATAATAAACTACAATGCTTACAACGGTTTTTTTTTAAATCACCCACAATACTACTGTTCCAAAGGAGACAACAGCAAAAAGAATCTCATTGTTAGTAAGCAGTACCTCAGCATATTAAAAACTCCCAATAAAACAGTCCTTCTAGAACTTGGAATTCTTAAAATGTAAGAATTTCCCTCTAGAAGTATAATTACCTAAAGAAGGACACCATTTGTGTAACTATAATCACCACTTTCTTGGTACAAGAATTAAAAGTGCAGTTAAGCCTATTGATTAAAAAATGCTAAAATAAGAGCATCACACACTTCCTTTGTGCCTTTCAAAGAACCATTTAATACTCTGAAATGCAGCCACTTCTGGGACCAGGATTAGAATCTAAACTTCTGATCAAGTATCAGCATATCACTTACACAAAGTTCAGTTCTAATAGGTAAAAGGCAAGGTTTCTCACAAACCCCCAAAATTTATTTTAAAATATATTCTAAGCTAAATGCTAACTACCTAAGCCTTCCTTTCTTTTTATTCCCCACCCAAATACCTAGGTCTTTTAAGGAAGTGATTTATTTAAAAACTCCAAACTATGACTCCTCCCAAAATAGCCAAAGAAAAATTTAACTTTAGATAAGGAAGTATATTTAATTCAAAGGTTACTTCCTAAAATCTTTCTTCTTTTGAAAACATTTTAAACACTAGAATAACCACTTTTAGATAT
Source organism: Gracilinanus agilis (assembly GCF_016433145.1). Taxonomy (NCBI): domain Eukaryota; kingdom Metazoa; phylum Chordata; class Mammalia; order Didelphimorphia; family Didelphidae; genus Gracilinanus; species Gracilinanus agilis. The sequence continues at coordinate 371,814,614 of NC_058132.1, forward strand.
ATCTACAATACTATTAAACTCTGCTCCATTTCTGAAATTTCTCACTGGAAAGTTTTTCCTACTCCATTTTGAGAAAATTAAGCACTGGCCACTTTTCAGCAGAGAAATTTCCAATACTGGGTGGCATTATAACAAGAATATGCTGAGAACTAAGATGTTTAAACAATTCTGGTCTCATTTTCAACTAATTGGTCTGATTCCTGATAATCATAGTTGATCAGATATATGATTAAATCTCTTTTGGAAATGGAAAATCTTTTATGATTTATTACTATCTGAAACCCAGTGATATTTCACTTTTTTAGTACAATGTTTTTGAATCCAGAAGACTGTGCTATGATGCCAACTTTAGGAAATAGAGTTGAAGGACGATAATACCCATACTAGAAATCAGAAACAGAATGGCGAGTTTAAAAACCAAGTTATTTTTTTTCAAACGTGCTTTTAAAAAATGTCACTGGTGTCTGTATTGCTTTGCTTTTTATTTTGTTTGAAGCTTACCCACCCTCATCCCCCAAATCCAGCCCTCATTTTTGGAACTAAACTGTGTGATGAAGTCATTTGTGAGTATAATAGCAAACTACCACAAAATCAAAGGAGGAAAAAAATTGTGAAAATAAACTTCCATGAGAAGCAAGATGAGCTACTTGCATGCATATTCTAAATATGTTTTCAATTCTATGTTTTCGGCTATTAAGGACTGAAAATGGGGATGCATTATTATTATTATTCTCAAAAGTATCCCTCAAATTCTCATTTTCTCCACTTCCTATGCCTCTCTCGTCCTAACTTCCCCCACCTCCCCGCAACTGAAAATAGATCATGGTCCAAACTGTATGATTTATATTTTTAATGAGCCAAATGTAAACTTATGGGGGAGAAAAGAAATGACTGGAAATTGTGATTAAGACCTCATGAGGATTATAGACATGACCTTAGAACACCACAAATTCTTTTCAGGCTACACTGTCAATTCCCAGGAAATTTAGCCAGCTTTGTAAAAATCTAAAACAGAAGTTAAGGCTCATCTTTAATCCTCAATACCTAGTAAATGGGCTAAGTGATATACCTGGGTGTTCTGGCACGACTATTGCATAATAAACAGGAAGAGAGGAGAGAGAAAAGGTGCTGTGGCAGAATATTCCTAGTCATCATTTCAGCTGTCTTTCAGTGACATAGGCTGCTGAATTCCTGGTCTATAAAATACATAAAAGATTGAGCAACTTGATGATCTATTTTTGACAAGGCCAGAAAACCTCGATCCTAAAATGGAAGAAGCATTCCCTATGAAAGGCTAAAAAGAAAAATAATATAGATCCAAGCTCTAGTCTGTAGCCACAACAAGGCTAACCAGTAATAGTCTCAGTTCCAACAGAATTTCAGTTTTTAGGTTATATTAATGTAACTTAACTATGGTAGGAAAAAGATGAAAACAGAAATAATTGAAAAAAATTTTTTTCAGGGCTTTACAAGTTGTGAAGGCTTGAAATTTAAGATCTTTGCCTTGGGTCCATGGTACATCAGCTACTACTGACCTCTCATTTCCTAGGGGTAAGGATAGGGACTGGATCTTTTTAGTATTGGCTGCACTTTTAAGTTATATCCACCAAGTTACTCTCAGTAGTGGTAGGGGAGTTAGAACATTCCTTGCTTTCCCTACTTTCTGACTCCCACCATATCTCAACAAATTCTTTCTTTGAGGTTCATGCTATCAATATTTATTTACCTCATTTAGATCATGATGGCCATTATCTACTGACATCCAAAGCATTCTCTTTCATTTCTCAATGAGTCTGGTGCTTATCTCTTTCTCTGCTTTCCACCTTTCTGCCTCAAACTAAGGGACTTAAACTTATACATACTGATGCTTTCTCAAATACCCTAGCTTCACATTTCTGTAGTCTTTTCAATCTCTCTTACCTTCAACTCCACCTTAAGACAGAAGAGAAAGTCACATTCCTAATCATTGTCATCACCCACAAATGTTTCATTCCAGTTTGCACGAATTCTAAATTTTTTATCTGATTGTGTTTTATCATTCATTTTTTCCTTTGCCATATAATCCCTACTTTCTCATTTCCATCCTTTAGTTTCCCTGACTTCTCTCAAGATACAGCTCAAATTCTAACTTTGGAAGACCTTTCCTGGGCTACCTACCTGCTAATGCCTTTCCCTCTGCCACTGCCTCCCATCTATTCTGTATACCTTGTATGCAACCCATTTATACACACATTATCTCCTCTACTGAAACATGAGTCCTCTGAGGGGAGGAGCTATTTTAATTTTTCTTTGTATCCCTGGCACTTAGCACAGTGCTTGGCACATAGTTAGGACGTAATCAAAGCTTGGTGACTTGACTTGACCTGATTTCATTGGCACAGTGCAGTTTCTCAGTGAGAAACTTCTTTTACCAGCTGAAGTTTGGCATTGTATCCACAATTTAGAGCCTTTTAGAGGTACTGGGAGCTCTGAGAGATTAAGTGAATTGCCCATAGGTGGGATTTGAATTCCCCAGGTCTTCCTGGTTTCTTGGTCACCTCAATATCTAGTATACCACACAGCCTTTTCCTAAGCCACATGAAATGATTTTATCTGCAGAGGTTGGGGACCAAGATATGAGTCATTCATTTTCTTTGTGCACAGATGAATAGGGTAATAACTAATAAGTTCATTCAATAATAAGAAGTAGAGAACACAGTTGGATCAACTACACATGCTTTAGGGTATCATTTTTAGAAGAAATGCCAGGTAAGGTTGTCCAAATATGCCAAATAAAATTGCGATTCCAAAAAAACATTCTTTGCATACTCTTTGTTCTTGTGGCTGATTCTCCCCATCTGTATACACTCTGAAAACCTCATGCCACACATTTAAAAAGGAAACAAAATTTTAAGCTAACATATAGTAGAAACAAAAATGGCCATGACTGAGTGATATTATGAGTACCACAGTACGCGCACGTGTGTGTGTGTGTGTGTGTGTGTGTGTGTGTGTGTGTGTTTTTGGGGAAGAGTGGAATTCTATGCCTGAAGGCTCCTCTTCCTCTTGACTATGTTAGGCTTGAATATAGAGATACAAAGAATAAAATAATTCTCTACTGAAAGAATTTTGTTTTGTTTTTAAAATCAAGGTGTTCTCTGTTTCTCTTAAAAGGGCTTCTTCTAGCTCTCTTGCCACCAATTTCATATAGGTAAAAGAAATGAAAAGAAAAAGGCAAAGAAATCTAAAGCTCAAGACCTAAAATGTCCAAATAACATGTCTGAATTCTGCATAATGAAACTGATTTGGTGAGTCTTGGACATTTGTGCATATACACAAAGATCTTAGTTTAGTCTGTGTGTAAATGCTCCATAATTGCTACCAATATAATCTAAGCAAGATGCTTGGGAGAAGTTAATGATTCTTTGTTTTTGCCTCTTTAACTGTAAGCTCCTGCAATTCATCCATTTACTAAGATCTCCTAGCAATGGCAATCCTCTGTAGTCAACTCCTATTCATGGCCACCCCAACTTCTTTCAAATGGAAAGTGACACGAAATTACACAAAGTGAACAGAAAGATCAGTGTTCTACAGTCCCTATGTTTAAAGAAAGAAAACAAAAAAGGGCCATATGAAGTTCCTTAGAACCTCTTAGGCCTGATCACTGTTCATCTGCTTTAGTCACTTCCAAGTTTTACCAAAAAGCTTCTGAAATTGTGTTAGGGTTAGGCTAATTAGGGGTGGACCAAGCCTCAGCTGTCTCAGATTGTTCAGATTGTTTTAAGTCTTATAATGGAGAAATCTGGAGCTTCTCACCCATTGGTCCTATATATTAGGATCTTGGTCCACATCAAAGCAGCTTAGCAAAATTTTCATATTTGTTGAATGTGCATCCCTATTAGCCAGCAGTTTCAATGATTTTACCCTTTTCTGTTTGGATTAAAAAGACAATGGGAAATTTCTAATATATTTCTCTGGCTCCCTAGGAACACTGAGGCCAGAAAGATGCTGGAATAGGATTTGATCTAATGACTGTGCACATATATAACAATAATAGTTAGCATTTCTATAGTACCTACCATGTAGAAGGCACTGGTCTAAGAGCTTTAAGAATATTATCTCATTCAATCCTCACAACAACAGTTGGAAGTAGGGGTTATTTTTATCCCAATTTTATAGTTGAGGAAAATGAAGCAGACAGATTAAATGACTTACCCAGGGTCACACAGCTAGTAAGTAAGACTGGATTTGAACACTAGGTGCTTTAACCACTATACCATTTAGTTGTACCTATCCAGCAGCATAATGGAGAGGAAAAAGCAATGGCTGTAGTCAAAGAACCTGGAATCAAATCATGCCTCTCATAGTTGCTACTGGTGACCTTGGAAAATTGAATTAGTTATTCCTGGGCCTCACCTTCCTTCCCTGTAAGATGAAGGTACTGAACTAGATGGCTTGAGGGGGTCTCTATGATTTTCTATAATCGAAACCTCTTTGCCATCAAAGACTATAATAATTAATATTTATAACAGCTAATATAATAATATACTAAGTACAATGTCTGGCACCTAGTGAGTGCTTACTAAATGTCTGTTCCTTTCCCCCTTTCTTTCCCCACTTTTCTCTTTAGCCTTCTCTTTCCCTCTCCATACTACTGTCCAGCCTATTTTAATACCTTATCTTTTTTGGGTGCTACTTTATGCAAAAAACCAAACAGGGGACAAGTCAACTGGGTTTGGTTGACACAGCAAAAGGCATTCAATTCCTTTGCTAACATGTCCTTTAGAGATAAATAGTCCTATTATTAGTAGTATAGCCTTTGTTCAGAGAAGGGCACAATAAACATTTCTGAGGGCATAAGAATAGGGTGGTTAGAGGCAAAGAAAGGTCTGCCATGTTTATTTACTTTGTTGTTTTGTTGTTCAGTTGTTTTCAGTCATGTCTGACTATCATGGTCCCATTTGAGGTTTCTTGGCAAAGATACTGGAGTGTTTTGCTATTTTCCTTCTCCAACACATTTGACAGATGAAGAAACTGAGGCCAACAGGGCTAAGTGACTTGCCCAGAGTCACAGAGCCAGTAAGTATCTGAGGCTGGATTTGAACTCAGTTATTCCTGACTGGAGGCTCAGCTCCCTAGCTGCCTCCCTAGGTGAACATCACCTGGATCAGTGATTACACTCATCTTTGCCATTCTGGGTCAGAAGAGCTGGTTGGTTCAAATTTACCAATACCAAAGAGATGCCAGCTCTTGGCTCTCCACTTAGTTCTAGGAGGAGGCTACTAAGGGAATGGCTGGTCATACTTGACAGATGCTTTCTCTTTCTCTGGTCTGCTTTTTATTGCTTAATAAATAATTATAAATTATGATACATTCTTGAGAGAATTTTAATCTTAACAGTCCCCTTTCCCCAATTTGAATTCCTTCAGTGATACTTTATGTGATTATTTAACGGAAGTTTCACTGATGCTCGTTTTGACATCACACTCCAATCTCTTTTCCACTCAGCTGTCCAAAAAAGCCATCTTTCTAAAGTACAAGTCTGACACTGACACCCCTACTACTCAATAAACTCCAGTGGCTCCTTATCGCCTCCAGGATCAAATATGAAATCCTGTTTGACATTTAAAGCCCTTCATAACCATTCTCCTTCCCTCATCATCTTTCCAGTTTTCTTATACTTAATCTATACCCCAAGTCCTTGCCAGCACAACTTCTTCTTGTTCTTTTTGAATAAGACACTCTATTTTCTAACTCTGGGCATTTTCACTGTCCCTTCTCTGCTTAGAATCTTCTTCCTTCTCATCTCTACTTTCTGGACGCTGAAGCTTTCTTCAATTCCTAGAAAATCTTACCGCGTAAAGGAAGTCTTTCCCAATCTTCCTTAAATCTAGTATCTTTCCTCTATTGAATAATTTATATTTTTAATATAAAATTTATCAAATTTATCCTGCATACAGATTGTCTGTCCATAGTTGTTTGCATGTTGTCTCTCCCATTAGACCATGAGGTAGCAGAGATTGTCTTTTGCTCCCCCCCCTTTTTTTTTTAAATCTCCAGAGCTTAGCCCAGTGCCTGACATATTAATTGCTTGGTAAATGTTTACTGACATATATATATATATATATATTTACCAAGCAATGATATATATATATATATAGTCCTGCCATAGCCCACCTCTTCCTCAGCACTAAATTCTCCTGTAAGGAAGAAAAGAAGCATTTACACTGTGCTTACTGTGTGCCAGGCACAGGGCTTAGCGCTTTTACAAATATCTCATTTGATCACAAAGAAAACCCTCCAAGATAGTGACCACAGTGACTAAGTCTGGCAATAATATATGCCATACTCTGTCCCTGTAGTTTCTTGTCTTTTTCCCAAGGAGGAAGCTTTCTGAGGAGCCATACAAGAAAATGAATCCCATCACTCATAACCACATCTTATTTAGATCATATTCAATTCCGTTATCCATCTGATTGTTTCAAGTCCCTCAAATCCACTCTCAGAGATGTCGGACTTGCCGTTATTAAGAATATTCAAAGCAGTCTGGGACAGGTTCTGAAGGCAACTGTAAATGAGAAGTTCCTAGATAATTTAAGCAATGGTAGCCTTGTCAGAAAAAGTGTGTAAACTCATCAGTGATTATATTGAAAAAGACAAACCTCATTTTGAAGAATAAATATAATTAAATTTGTTTTAACAATGTCTCAGAATGAAAGCTCATTTAGGGCAGAGACTATATTTTGCTTTTTTTTTTTTTTAAACATTCTTAAAGCTAAGTGCAGTGCCTCAACAGTATCTAGTAAATGTTTATTAAACAATATCATCCCTCATTCAAAAAACATGTTTAGGGGAGGTTTTCAGTTTGTCACTGTCTAAGCAAATGACAGAGATGACGCTTAAAACAACAGATTGTCTTAACCACTCAAAACCTAAATTATTTTATTTTTCTTCCTTCCCTCCTCTTTTAGGAGAATCCCTGTAGTAAAACAAAACTAAGCAGCATCTTAGTCATTCTCATGAAAGGCAAGAAGGATCTTTTATGCTGCCAAAGAAACTAATGCAGTTTTCTCTTTGAGACTACTACTGCCGTAATGATATAATCACATGGATGCATAAAGATCTGGAATAATTGTTTCATTGAATAACATAATGACATTTTTTACTTTAGAAAAGAAAGTCAATGAATAAAAAGTCAAGTAATGATGCAGAAGAAAACAAATATATATGTATTTCGATTTGAGGGGAAAGAGGTCTCCAAATTCCTTGAAAGAAATAATTCCCTTATAAATTCATTTTCTTGGGCAAAAAAAAAAAAAAAGTATCACTTCATGGCCACCATGTAACAACTCCATAGAGTTACACATATTTTTACAGTTTAGGAAACATTTTTCTTATTCGAATCGGTAGTATAAGTATTATAATTTCCACTTTCAGAAGTGGTCAGTGAGTTTCAGAAGAAAGTGATTTGCCCATCATCATCCACCTAATGGTTTCAGAACTGGACTTCTGGCTTATTGTTCTTCCCATCCTGTCCCACCTTTCACATGTGCTGAACATAGTGGAAAAACAATCTCACAGGGAGGTAAGGGGTTAATAACTAGACATTTTGAAGCCATATGGATTAAAGTACCCAGTAAGATGACTGCAAGTAATCATGCTACAAGGCCAGATGAGTCATCCGGAAGGCACACTACATCAAAGTGCTTTGGAGCTAGCAAGGTGGTCTCTCGGGTACACATGCATACTCCCCTCAAACCCCTGCATTCTGGGACTTTGGGATAAAGGAGGAGAATAGAGATGCTTCAGCATTTTGGCGTCAATTAAGTGGAATCCTGTTATTTACACTCTCTCCTCCTTCTCTCCCCAACATCTTTATGGTAGTCTGAGAACCCTTTAGTTTTCTGGATGCAGCCTTTCTTCCAACAGGCATTCTAGTCCCTGCCCTCAAAGAGCTTACATTCTTCTGGAAGAAACAACATATGCATAGAAATGAAATATGAAATAATTTCTTGAGGGAAGATTCTAGCAATTGGATGTGGGTTGGGCAAGAATCAAGACAACTTCTGGGGGCACTTGAGTCCATCCCCCTTATCTTAAGTAGTTTATTGACAGATTGAGCATGTGCCTTCATTCTTAATTTAACCAAAGGATGGGGAGAAAGAAAAGGGGTTCAGGCTAGTGTTAAATTCTCATTATTCAAAGTCAAATTATAAATAAAATATAGTAACTAGTTCTGACACAAAAGAAACCTGTAATCTTCATAATCATTATTTGCATTAATTAGAACCTGATGGTACTTGATCATGGAAAATGAAGGAAGTAGAAGGAAAGATGGGAGGACCTTGACACATAATCAGAGGCACGAGTAAAACTATATACAAACATGGAAAGACTGGGGGCAAAGGAAAATGAATCACTTGAAAGTTCATTTTCATCTGAATTGCTCAGATAAGTGCCCACTATGTGCTAGGCACTGTGCCAAGTAGTGGGGACAAATGTGTAAGTGTGTCTATATCTGTATCTATATATTTATATAGAGGGGAGAAAGAGAGAGAAAAAGAGGGAGGAGGGTCCTGGGTTCAAATTTGACCACAGATATTTCTTAGCTGTGTGTCCTGGGCAAAGCACTTAATCCAAATTGCATAGCCCTTACTGCTCTTTTGTCTTGGAATCCATATAAAAAGTATAAGGCAAGGGGCAGCTGGGTAGCTCAGTGGAGTGAGAGTCAAGCCTAGAGACGGGAGGTCCTAGGTTCAAACCCGGCCTCAGCCACTTCCCAGCTGTGTGACCCTGGGCAAGTCACTTGACCCCCATTGCCCACCTTTACCAATCTTCCACCTATGAGACAATACACCGAAAAGTACAAGGGTTTAAAAAAAAAAGTATAAGGCAAGGTAAAGTTTTTTAAAAAAGAAAAAAGAAGGAAAGCAAGAAACACTGCCTAATTTTGCAGAGCTCACAATTTAATTTGGGAGATAACATGCAAATAATTATGTAAAAAAAATTACAAGATAAATTGGGAGATAATCATCAGAGAGGAGGCACTAGGATAAAGGGGGATCAGGAAAGGCTTCTTGGAGAAGGGTTTTTTTTAGCTGCAATTTGAAAGAAGCCTGGGAAGCTGGGAGTCAAAGAGAAGGAGGGATAGAGCTCCAAGAATAGGAACAGCCAATGAAAATATTCCAAGTCAGGAGATGGACCAAATATGGCCATGTTGGTGAAGATGTGGCACGGGTGCCAGGGTGGCACAGGGAAGGCTGCTCTGTTCCTCCTCTTCACAGTGTCTGGGGACAATGTTCACATGCCCTGCCCCTCTACCCAGCAGCCCAATGCAAGCACTTCCTCCTTCTGCTGTCTGGGGTAATGGTCGGGGCTCATAGGCAGCTTGAAGGTGCAATTTGGGCATGTGATATTGAAAAGTTTTGCCAATACTGATCTATGATAAAGTGGGCTGTTTCAAACTGCAGAGTATATAGCTGGGAAGGGATAAAAGAAGTAGGAAGATTGGAAAGGTTGGGAAGGGAAACCAAAGTAAGACTTGTTTTGTTTTCAAAACTTATTATTTTGAGGATATTGCTCAAAGGATTTGTATGAAATATTTTATACATATAAACTTTTAATATTTATTTTACTTGCAAGGATACTTCATGGCCACAGACAGGGTCATGAACATAACAAAGACTGATCAGATGCTGCTTGCTTCTCTTCTCCATGCTCCTGTTTCAGTTCTTGGAAATGTCTAACTAAACCTTCAACTTTCCAAATCAAGTATTCCCTTGTTCCTGACTGTGACTTAGCATCAATGGATTCCTTCAAACCACTAACTTATACATGCTGATTATTAACCTTTCATTTTCACAGGAAAATGTTCATGCTTGCCCTCAATTTCTTGCCTTATTTTTCTCGGGGCTTAGGAAAGAAAAAAATTCCAGAGAAATGATAGGAAGGAATTCTCTTACGGAGACACACTAGGGAGAAAACTGAGGCAGGAAAATAAATCAGCAGACTCTTGAAATAGTCTAGTCATGAGCTGGTGAGGGATTGCACTAGAGTGTTGATAGTGCCAGAGGAGAGGAGGAGTATTCAAGAAATGTAAAAGTAGAAACTACAAGACTTGGAACCTCTAAGATATGGCTGAGAGAGTGAGAGTTAAACATCACATCTAAGTTGCATGCCTGGGTCACCAGAGGTCGGTGTTACCCTCTAACAGTAATAACAAAGTTAGAAAGAAGGAAAGATTTGAGGGGTTGGGGGTAGGGAAGATGAGTTTAGTTCTGGATAACATGCCTTCAAGATAACTAGTTAAAAATGTCCAACAGCCAGTTGGAAAAGGAGGTCACAAAGTTAGGGCTGGAAAAATAAATCTAAGGATCCTCTACACAGTAATGAAGTTGGAACCATGGTTGCTGATGAGATCACTAAAGTGAAATAATATGAAGAGAGAAGAGGGCCTGGGACAGAATCTTAAAGGACATTCATATGCAACAGGGAGTGCTTGGGGGTAAAAAATGTTTTGTTTTGGGCATTTTGAGTTGGAGATGACTTCAAGAACTCCTCTTAAAGATGCCAGACAAATTCATTGGTAATACAGAATACTGGAGGGATTGCTGGGCAGTGGAGTGCCACCCTGTGACACTGGAGTTTAGTACACAGATTGGGGCTGGATCTGTAGGGTGTTCAATTATTCATCAATTATTTAGAAGCATCTACTATAAGCCAGGCATTGTTTTGGGTGCTGGGGATATAGATACAATGAATGAAACAATTCTTACTCACAAAGTGCTCACATTTTAATGGGGGTGGTGGTGGTGGTGGTGATGTACAGAAGCACAGATAGATAGGATAAATATAAGCAGAATAAAGATAAATACAAAATAATTAAATTCAAGGTAGTTTGGGAGAGAGGGTACTAATTGGAGTCGGGGGAGGGGAAATCAGAAAAGGCTTCAAGTAGAAGATGATACATGAAGTAGGTCTTGAAGGATGAGGCAAAGGTGAGGAGGAAACACATTTCAGACAAAGGGGATGGCCTGAGCAAAAGTAAATTGACAGGAAATGGAGATTTGCACATAAGAAACAGAGATAGGGCCAATTTGACTCCAACTGAAATTATGAGATGGGAAATAATGCCCAGTGATGCTAGAAAGTTAGGTTGGGGCCATGCCATGAATAAAAAGATGGGGAGCATCAAAGCGATAGCTGAATCACTGGAAGCTGATGAGATTATTCAGAAATTCAGTAGCAAGAGATGTGAAAAAGGCCCAGGACAGAGTTACTACGTGCACGTATATAATTATATATACACACACTATATATAACAGTGCAAAGAGTTTGTGACAAGGACTATAATCCAGAAAATGAAACTGAAAAGATGTGACTTCCCAGCTTTCCCTTCTCTTTTATTTCTTACTTGTTAAAACTGAAGCAAAGAATTCATTTAAAGAAAACTGTGTCTGTCCTCTCTTGCTTGTGATATGGCACAAACACTTCCTTTGGGTGGGAAGGCAGCATTATCTTGGTACATAGAACATAGCTGTAAAATAAGTTCCCTTTTAAAGAAAGAGTGTGTGTAAACACACATAGAGAGAGATGCTAAGAAATACATATTACCCAAATAAAAATATAACTATGGAACTCAGACATTTAACAACATTTTCATTCAAATGAAGATATTTTATTCATTTTTGCTATCATAGCTCTTATTCTTTAAGAAGTTTTTCAACTTGCTAACAGTGCAATTATCAGTAGTCATACTAAAGTTTTATAAAAGCTAGATTGAGGGAAATGTAGAGTATATACTCAGAACATGGGTGTGATTTAAACAGCCTTTTCTTTCAGTGCTATCTGTCCTTCACAGCTTAGCTCAAGTGCTATCACTCCCATGTAACTTGTGCTAAGGAAATTATAGGGTGAGATCATTTTACATCTGGGGGGTGGGAGGTGGAAGAACAATTTGAGAGATTTTCGCATACAACAGCTAGCAACATAACAGGAGATATGCCACAAAATCTGTTGAACTGAACTAGCCAACTAGTACCGGATCAATCACTTTGTTCTGAATAGTATTTTTAAATGTAGGTAGGGTTGGGCTAACCAAAAGAAACAATGAACATTTGTCTGGTGGCTTGTAATGGCTTACACAAATCACTAATAAAAATCTTGAACACAATACAGCCAATCTCTGAGGTAATCCACTAGAGACTTTCCTCCACATTTATATTTATCCCATTAACGATTCGTTTTTGAGTTTAGGCAGAAATTTTTATGCCTATGGTGGTACAGTGGATATAGTGCCAGGCTTGGAATTAAGAAGACTCATCTTTCGTGAACATGAGAGAGCAGGCATGGCTTGGTGCCCTTGGGAATTCTGTCTAGGATATGTATATCTGAGTGACCTGTTTATTTGGTGTAATCAGCACAACACTAAATTTAGGAGTGTTTATGTTGAACTGGTTTGAATTTAGTCTATCAATAAATGATATTTGATGATGTGTCAATAAATGAAAACAAGAAAATGCTACTCAATTCAGAAAACCCAGTCAACTTTCCAAGGCTTCTAAAAAGAGAGCTGTATCATATATATACAGAAGACTTTAATTTCACAGGGGTTGCCTACAGGGTCAGAGGAGTATTCAAATACTATCTGTTGTGGGGTTTTTGCATATATTGCTTTAAGACACTACCTTCAAGACTAAGAACATAGAAAAGTTAATTGTATATAAGGAAGAAATGTGAAAAGTGAAAAAAGAATTAACATCTGATATCTAAGAGTTCTAACCTAAAGTGGGGAATGTGGAAATCTAATATATATTCAAAAATGACCTTGGGCTATATCAAAACAATTTTTTTTCTGCCTTGTTCTACTAAGGTCTTAGAATAAATTCCTGGTCATCTTCCATGCTTAAATAAGAAAACAATCTTTAAAGAGTCACTGATTTGTAATGGAAAAATTGGATCATTCATCTATTTATATACAGTAATTTCTATATTTCTCTATGTCTTCCAACTGTCTTATAATACACAGCAAAGAAATGCCATGATGTAATGCTGCCCCATTAGAGCTCACTCTACTGGCTGTTTATTCCTTATCTAAGGCCAGGAATCTTTCTGAATATGAGAGACTGGAAGACCAAGAGAATACGACAGACACAGTGTACTTTGGATTTCAGTAAGACTTTTGGGGAAAAGTTCCTTATAGCCTTATGAACCAGATGGAGAGAAGTATCCTGACTCACTGTACAGTTAGAGGTTGTTTTTCAGTTGTTTTGGTTGTGTCCAAATCTACATGGCCCCATTTGAGGTTTTTGTGGCAAGTCTATTGGAGGGGCTTGCTATTTCCTTCTTCAGCTCATTTTACAGATAAGGAAACTGAGGCAAACAGGGTTAAGTGATCTACCTAGGGTCACACAGCTAGTAAATATCTAAGGCTAGGTATGAATGCAGGGAGATGAGTCTTCTGGATTCCAAGCTTTGTACTCTATCCACTGTGCCACTACAGACATAAAAAATTATGCTTGGACTCAAAAGGGAATGATTAACAGATAGATATAAATGTGGAGGAGAAGTCTTTAGAGGATTGCCTCAGGGATAGGTTCTATTGTGTTCAACATTTTTATTAGTGATTTGTGTAAGCCATTACCAAAGCACTGGGCTCCCATGGCCTCAGTTCAATATTGAGAGTCTCTGTCAAAATTTTATAAGGCTTATGCCTCTAACAACAAGGTTTTCCCTGGCAACATCAGAATTTGGCTTAGCTTCCACAAAAGGACTCAGGCTAACAAAATATTGCATACAGGGCAGCTTTTATTTAATATGGTACAGAAAATGCACAGGACTAATGCACAAGTGAATAAACAGTCAAGATAACTTCCTTTCTCTTCAGCAGTCCCAGGGACCTACCTGGTCTTCTTGTTTTACAATAGTACCTTGGGTAGAGCCTTTTTGCAAAAGGAAATAATTTAGGACTACTTAATAGTGGTTTTTTTAAGTTTTAGAAGGACTTTCATTTCATATGATTAGATTATCTCCTTCAGGAAAACAGGAATAGAAAAAGGTATAAGCATTGAGATAATTTATTTTTAATATATACTGAATTACAGATATATTGAATATATCTGAGTTCTAAATTAAGAAGCAACAGTTCCTTGACTTTTGTACACATTTGTTTGTTCCTAGGAACTTCAAGGAATGTATCCTGTCCCCCACCAAAATAAAACCCCACTGTGATTAATAGATAAAGTTCTTCATGCTAAGCTATGTGACTCCTCACCATTCCCCAGAGGATGAGAAGGGGTTGAGACAACCTCCTCATTCAACTATTCACTAATCAGAGATGTCCTGGGAAGTCCAAAGGAAGGACTGAATAACAAGATCCCAAAATGTATTATATCCTTGTAGGAAGGAACTACCAGGTCTTTGATTATGGAGAGGATCATAGGCTACCAATTTATTGGTTAATACTAGCCTAATCAATAAATCGATATTCTTACCCAGAAACTAGTCTCTCAAAAATCATAACAGCATTTAAATAACTCCTACTATATGCTAGGCACTAGGCACTTTACAAATATCTCATTTTAACCTCACAACAAGCTTCTAAGGCAGTTGTTCCCATCTTATGGCTGAGGAAAATAAGAATGGTTTGAATTCAGGTCTTCTTTACTGTCTCACTTGACTGTTTCCAGGTAGAAAAATTAGAATACAGTAGAAGTTATTAGAAAAGGAGAATTTGAACTCAATTTAACAGAAAACCTCTTAACAAATCAAATATAAAATACTTTGACATTTATTTAAAATTCTTCATAATCTGGTCCCATCTTAGCTTTCCAATCTTCTTACATCTTATTCCCTTCCTACTATTCTGAAATTCAGTGACATTCTCTTGTCACTATACATTTTCTTGGACCATCTCCAATACCTGGAATTTTTTCTATGTTCTTTTCTATCTCCTTCTTTCCCTAGTTTCCTTTAAGTCTCAACCAAAAAGTCTTCTAAAAGAAGACTTTCTAAGTTTATCTTAATCTTATGCCTGTTGAGTACCCCTAAATTATCTTGCATCTATCTATCTTGTTTATACATAGTTGTTTCATGTTTTCTCCTTCACTAGCCTATGAGATCCTTAAAAGCATGGACATATGGGTGTCTAATACTTATCACAATATTGACACATAGTAGGTGTTTAATAAATGCTTGCTGACTTGACTAACAACTATAGGTGCCCAAACTGGAATATGCCACTTTAGGAGTCATTCAATTCTTCACCAAGGAAGTATTCAATTGGAAGTTGAATAATCACTTGTAACAGATACTATATAAGGGGTTCTGGTGAAGTATTGACTGAACAATGTGACATCTAATGTCCTTTGTAAATCAACTTTTTAATTCCAAAATCATCTCCATTAGTCAATAGAGGACAAAGATGAAATGAGAATGACAGTTGCAAACCACCAAGTAAATATGAAATGCAAATTACTATATGTATACAGTAATTTTCATTTATACACACATTTTTACATACATACATACATATATATGTATAGGATTAGTTATCTACATGTCCAGAGTGAGGTTGGAATACTCTTTGTTCAATATTTATCACTAAATCCTGTCTCTTTGACAACCTTTAAAATCTTGAAGACCAGCATCAATAATAGCTTTCCAACAGGTAGGTGGCACCATAGTGCATAGAGTGATAGGTCTGGAGTCAGAAAGATTCATCTCTGTGAGTTCGAATCCGACCTCAGACATTTACTAGTTGTTTGACCCTGGGCAAGTCACTTAACCCTGTTTGCCTCAGTTCCTCATCTATAAAATGAGCTAGAGAAGAAAACGATGAACCACTCCTGTATCTTTGCCCAGGAAACCCTAAATGCAGTAATGAAAAATTCGACACAACTGGAAAATGAATCAACAACAATATGTTCTCGAACTTACCCAACCCATTGGGCTTCAATCCCTAAAATATTATATTCCCTATCTGGGGTATTGCATTTATTTAATATATATGCTACATTTTATGCTGCATAGCCAGAAAAAAGTGAACAGTATAGTGTCTGGAAACCATGTCATGAAAAACAGTTGAAGGTATTCAGCAAGTTCCACTCTTTAGAAAATTAGAAACCAGAGATATGGATGTCATTCAATTATTTATAGATATGCTATGTAGAAGAGAGTAAACTTGTTCTGCATTGCTTCAGAAGACAGAACTTGGACAAATGAATGACTGTTAAAAAGCAACAAGAATTTGGCTAAAGAGAAGAAAATAAAAAAAAAATTCGAATTATCTAACATCCTAATTCTAATTCTCTTACACCACTGAATTCTTCAAGATTTTAAGTATTTAAACAAAAACCGGATGACCATCTGTCAGAGATAATTAATTGAATAAGATATTAGACTTGTTGACTAAGGATCCATCAAACTCAAAGATTCTATGACAAAGTTGTTATAAATTTAAAAAAAGTGAACTTTCTTGAAGACTCAGAACCTATAGAGAACTGAGCATTCTGTTGCTTCTTTCTCCCTCCCCTGTCCATGGAGAAAATAGCCGAATACAAAAAAGGGAGTGCTCAAATAACTTGACTGAAAATGGTAGAAAGGAGATAAAGGGATGCAATTGCTAAATTAGGTTATCTGGTTCTCAATGTGCCTTTTTTAGTCATTAGGTTTTACTGTAGTTGGCTGGACTAGTATCTTCAAATGTTGGTGTCTAGAGGGTAAAAAGGAAACAAAACTAAACACAGTAACAATGTTCTTTTCTTATTTTTTTTTATTTTAAGATACACGAAGTTAAAAAAAAAAAAAGAAACATGCCTTTTTCCCTTATGTGGCTATGCAATGAACAACCTGGCTCTTCTGTAACTTAGCAGTATTAAAAGTCTATTTTTAGCCAGTATTTTAACAGATGAATCACATTTACCATTTGACAGTTAATATCCAAGAGCCCCACCAGTTCTGCTGATGATGACTGGTCATCCTACAACATCTCTTTCCATTCCCCTTCTAGGGAACTGAACTTCAGCTAAATGGCTCAATGAAAAGTATGGGATTCAAACAGAAAGCCAGCAGACAGGTTGCTCCAAAAGGCAATAAAGTATGGGATGTTAATAAATAAAAACTCAAGACGGTGGAAGTCAGTGTCATATGCTTAGCAATGAATCATTTGTACTCCAGGTCCTTTTTCTTATCCAAGGATTAAATATTGCTCAAGTCCAAGAGAATTAGCAAAAAAAAAAAAAAAAAAAAAAAAAAAAAAAAAAAAAAAAAAAGAGTTTTCACCTGCATTCCCTAAATGGAATATTACCTCTTGATGGGTTCAGGTGGGAAATAGATAAAAGGGTAAATAAGTATTGGTGCTATAAAAAGAAAGGCCAAGGGAGGCAAGTTGTGAAGTAAGGTGCTTTAGTTCATGTGGGATGAGAATCTCAGAGAATGTAGAGGTAAACCTTCAAATGATCATGAGATCATTAACTGGCAAACTTCTTGCATTTTCACCGGATGGCCCCCCATGCCTGAAATTCCCTCCTTCTTAATCTCTGTCTCTTAGGTTCTCTGGCTTCCTTCCAAGTCACAGTGAAAATCCTACCTTTGACAAGAAGCCTTTCTGTGCTCTCCTTAATGTGAGTGCCTTCCCTCTGAGAGTTCTCCAATTTATCATATATCACATATCTATCATGCTTTATATAGGTGTTGAAATATTGTCTCTCCCTCCCCCAATAGATTGTAAACTTCTTGAAAGCAGAGGTTTTTTTGCTTTGCTTGGTATCCTCAGGGCTTAGCAGTGGCAGAAATATATTAGGCACTTAATAAAGGCTCTAAATCACTGATAATTAGAGAAATGAAAGTTAAAGAAATTTTGAGATATTACCCAAAAATAAGAAAATATATTTCAGAGGAGTTATGGGAAAACAAATTAAAAAATGTACTGTAGGTAGAGATATGAATTAGTCTATTCTGGGAAGCAATTTGTTAAAATGCTCATAAAAGTTACCTAATTTTTCATACCATTTCACCCATCTACATGATTCTTAGACTGATAAGTAATACAGATAAATTTTAAAAAGCTTAAAAAATAAAAATAAAAAATTCTTATTGACTTACAAATCTTAGATATTTTTACTACTAGTCAATTTTAAAGTCCTGAAATGAATATTAATTTCTCTCTCTGATGGCTACTTAGATGCTCCCTTGAGCATTGTTTGAGTTTATCTCTGGTCCATTCCCTAATAATTATGATAAAGTCTTATTACAATCTGTCTCTAAGGTGATAGTACTCTCCTAAAACATAGTCTCAGGATGTAAATTTTACTAGCTCCATCAGCCTAGAGGTTGAAAAGTCTTCACCAGTGTAGTTGATAAAGGCCTGAAAATGTTTATTAATAAAGAACAGTATATTCACAAACATTTGCTATATATAAATAGTATATACTTCAAAAGTATCCAGATAGGGGCAGCTGGGTTGCTCAATAGATTGAGAGTCAGGCCTGGGTTCAAATCCGGCCTCAGACACTTCCCAGCTGTGTGACCCTGGGCAAGTCACTTGACCCCCATTGCCCACCCTTACCACTCTTCCACCTAGGAGCCACACATAGAAGTTAAGGGTTTAAAAAGAAAGTATCCAGATACTTTTTACTATATATAAGAATACCTCAAAAGAAAACATACTCATTGGACAGATAAACTGCTGAAAGGGAAAGGATTGTGAATGTATAGATTACAGAAAAATTGTGTTTTAGAAAAGAATTAGTTGTACAAATATCAGCAAAAAATTCATCAGTATGAGTTGTGACCTGTGACGAAGAAATAGTCTTATTAAACAAAATATATGGATATTATGACAGTATTCATAAAGACATAGTTCTAATGTAATAATCTGTCCTATAGATGTAGGAGTAAAAGTGGGGAAAGATATAAAAGCTTGAGTTTTTTTAAATCCAGGTTACTTTTGATTGGTTAGCTCAATATTACCATATGCAAAAATTTTTTTAAATTTCACACCCTTTGTGAGGACAAAGAGTTGGAAATTGAGGAGATGCCCATCAGCTGGGGAAAGGCTGAACAAGTTGTGGTATATGATTACAATGGAAGGATTTCAGAAAAACCTAGAAAGACCTACTGAACTCATGCAGTGTGAAATAAGCAGAAATAGGGGAACACTGTACACAGCAACAGAAATATTGTATGATCAATTGTGAATGACTTAACTAATCTCAGCAATACAATAATCCAAGAAAATTCTAATTCATGAGGAAAAATACTATCCACCTCCAGAGAAAGAACTGATGGACTCTGAATGTTGATGAAATTATACAATTTTTCATTTTATTTTTTCACAGGGTCTTTTTTCTGGTCTATGTTTTCTTTCACAACATGGCTAATGTGGAAATATGGTTGGCAAGACTGCACTATATAACCTAAATCAAATTGCTTGCCAGGAGGCAGCTAGGTGGCTTAGTGGATTGAGAGCCAGGCCTAGAGATGGGAGGACCTAGGTTCAAATTTGGCCTCAGATACTTCCTAGCTGTGTGTCCCTGAATAAGTCACTTAATCACCATTGCCTAGCTCTTACTGTTCTTCTGCCTTAGAACCAATACAGAGTATTAATTCTAAGATGGAAAGTAAAGTTTTTTTAATTGCCACCTCAAGAAGGGGAAAAGGAAGAAGGGAGGGAGAGAATTTGAAACTCAAAATTTTTTAAAATGAATGTTAAAAATTTTATATTTAATTGAGAAAAATTACTCTTCTTTTAAAACAATACATCCTTTCAAATTCTGCATTGTAGAGATGCAGAGAGATTCTAAAGAATTCACAAACCATATCTACATAGAACAAAGATAAGATTTAGCAATTATTTTATTGTTAATTTGATTGTGGAGAAAGATAAACTACTTTCAAAATAAAGCTGAGGTTTTTATTATGAGCTGAAGTTTCCAATCTGCTAATTGACTCTGAACAAATCAAGCAAACAATTGCCAGCCTTTATTTCTCTACACAGACAGCTAGAAATAAATCTAGGACAATAATTTTAACTAGAGCCATCCAAACTCATACTGAACAAAACTACCACACTGGAAAAGAAAGCAAATTGTCACTTCTAGCAAAGAGCATTGAGGCCCATAAGAATGAAGTCATCATCACGATCACACAAAATCACCCAATTTTAATACTGGAAGACACCAATTTTTTACGTAATCTGAAACCACTGTTTTTGTGGTGAATATATGTTGTTTTGATCACCAAAACTTTGAGATTAAATAAGGGAGTAGGAGTGTGTTAATTGATGGAAACAACTGATGGGAAGGGAAAAAAAGGAATAAAATCTTGCAATCATAGAATTATGTGCAGATTAATCAGTTTACTGTGACTAA
Source organism: Gracilinanus agilis (assembly GCF_016433145.1). Lineage (NCBI taxonomy): Eukaryota > Metazoa > Chordata > Mammalia > Didelphimorphia > Didelphidae > Gracilinanus > Gracilinanus agilis. Next base: position 371,834,962 of record NC_058132.1, read on the forward strand.
CTAGTTGGACTACTCTAACCACATCTTTAATTTTGCAGGTAAGAAAATTGAGGCTAATAGAAGTTAAAACAGTTTAGTCAAGGCCTCAGCCAACAACAGAAGCTTGGTAAAATTCTCTACCACATGAACTGCTATTCGATTCAATTTGATTTGATTTAATTCAATTCAATTCCACTCCATTCAACAAAATATTATTAAGCACCCATCATGTGGAAGGTACTTGGCTAAGGGTCAGAGATATCAAGACAATAACCTAAATTTTATGGGGAGAGAAGAGGGAATCCAATATGAAGGTAAATAGATAAAATACAAAAAAAGTCAAGACTCAGAGATAGTTTCAGAGATAGAGAAAGGAATACTAAAAATGGTGGCAATCAGGACATATTAATGAATAAAATTAAATTCTATTAATTTGAAAACTGAGCAGGATTCCTCCCCTTTATACTCTTAAAAAAAAGAATAAGATTTGTATTGTCTTTTCACATAAACAAAACAGGTGCAATTTTCCTTTTTTTTTTTTGGGGGGGGGGGGAAGTAACATGAAAATCCCAAAACATTAAAGGTGTTTGAATATATTCTCTTTCCCACTCCATGCTGCAGAGTCAGTGAGTCAAGATTCTGCCAAGAGAAACAATGAAGTCACTGATCCTACAAAGTCTGAAAGCATCATCCAATTTGCCTTTGTTTTCCCCATCAGGATCTTTAATTACTTCTCATTATTTCTCATTTGTGGTTGTTGGCAGAGGAACAGGTAACCTCAAGTACTGTAAACAAGTGAATATACACACACCTCCCCTTGGTAGTTTCTGATACTACAAATAATTTTTTTATTGTTAAATGCTGTTCAAACAATATTAGGTTTAGCTTCATTAATAGGTTCCTCAGGGAAGAAGGTAGAAATAGTTAACATTCTGAAAGCAGTCAAATAACCTCCCTCTGTCTCTGTCTCTGTCTGCCTCTCCCTTCCCTTCCCTCCCTACCTCCCTTCCTCTTTCTCTCTCTCCCTCCCTCCCACACTCCCTTATCTTCCATCTTAGAATCCATACTAGCTATTGGTTTAGGCAGAAGAATGGTAAGGGCTAAGCAATGGGGGTTAGGTGACTTGCCCAGGGTCACATAGCTAGGAAGTTAAATAACTTTTGACATAAATTTACCTTATTAAAAAACATTCTCAAACAAGTCACTCCTGTCTGTTTAGATATTTCACAGTATATAAATTGTTCTATGAAAATTGTATGCTTTAACTTTAAGCCAAATGCTTGAAGGTTTTTTCAATAGCTTAAAATGTGTTATATAAGATTAATATTTGTCTTTTTTTTTTAAGCCCTTACCTTCCCCATCTTAGAATCAGTACTGTGTATTGGTTTCAAGGCAGAAGAGTAGTAAGGGCTAAGCAATGGGGGTTAGGTGACTTGCCCAGGGTCACACAGCTAGGACTTCTCTGGGGTCATATTTGAACCCATCTCTAGAGCTGGGTCTCAATCCATTGAGCCATCTAGCTGCCCCTGAAATATAACTTACTCTTGATTATTTATACCTTTGGTTGGGCAGATAGATGGCTCAGTGGATAGAGCACTGGGCCTAGAATTGAAAAAACCACAGTTCAAATGTGATCTCAGACATTTCCTGCTTGTGTGACCTTTGGCTAGGCACTTCACCTCTACTTGCCTCCATTTTTACAACTATAAAATGGAGATAATAATAGCACATAACTCCCAGGGTTACTGTGAAGATTAAATGATTAAACACTTGTAAATAGTTTAGCATAGTGAATGGCATACAGTGGGTGCTGAATAAATGCTTCCTTCCTTCCCTCCCTCCTTCCTTTCCTTTATCTCCTAAGATGAAGTGTCATTGTAGATAATTAAATAGTTAACAATAATGACAGATAAAACTGGAAAGGCCCTTGGAAATCACCTAGTCCAGAGACTCTTGTCACATATTTCTAATCTTTGATGACTATATTTCAACAGAATAGGTTTCAACAAAATCCTTTGCATTTTATTTTATCAATTTTAAAACTTTTATTCTGGGAATGGGACCACAGGCTTCACTGCCTGCTCAAGGGGTCCACAGCAAAGAATAAAAAGGTAAAACCCCCTGATTCTAATACCCCTGCTTCATTGTGCAGGTAAAGAGGCTAAAGCACCAAGGAGTTAAGTTATATTCTTAAGGTTGAATATCCAGGAAACAAACGAGCCAGAAGTAGAACACTAATTTTCACACTAATATAGTATTCTTTTCCCTACTATAGTACAAACTGGCAACAAAGACAGGGATCAGGAATAGTCCTTTATACTATTTTAATCTAAGACTAATTGACCTAGCAAGTGTACTGAACACCCTGCTAAAAGCCTCTCTGTGATGGGATGATTTTTGATTACCTTGCCATCAATGAAATCACATGGAGAAAGTGAAATCACATAGCCAAGTGGCTATGACGAGGTGGTTCAGTGGGTAGAATACTGGGCCTGCTGTCAGTAAGACTCTAGTTCAAATCCCCCTCATATACTTAAGTAGCTTTTTAACCTTGGACAAGTTACTTTACCTTTCTCAGTTTTAATTTCCCCATTTGTAGAATAGGAATAAAATAAAATAACAATAACAATAATAGCAACCTCATAGGGTTGCTGTATGGATTATCTGATATAACATATGTAAAATCCTTATGCAAGCCTTAAAATGTTACATAAATACTAGCTACTATTATAACTATTTTTCAAAGGAAATTGTGTGCATTGTTGCAAGAAAACAAATCATCAAATCTAAAGTCATGGCTTCATGAACATATATACTTGGAGTATATTAAAGTCATTAGGTTATAAGCTCCTGCAGGGCAGGGACTGTCTTTTGCCTCTTTTTGTATCCCAAGAGCTTAACTCATAGTGGCTCATAGTGGGTCCTAAATAAATGCTTATAGATTGATATCAGTTAAATGATAGTTTAACAAAGACTTTATGCTTTGATTAAAGAAACACAGAAGCTCATAGAGGCATGGCTGAACATAGATTTCTCTCCCGGGAAGGCTAGATAGTTGAAATTCAGAGACATTGTGTTGTATCCAAAATTTCATCAATGTGGACGTTTGTATTACTACTATAGATCATAACCTTTTTGGAGGATAAATAACTTATGAGAAAGCTTTCTACTGGACTGTAGTTTCTGTGGTGTGATTGGTTTTATTAATGGCAAAAACATCCATTTTGTTGGGGGATCACTTTCATTGCTGGTGGGTCAATTTGTTGATCATTTGAACCAAAATCATATGTTAAAAATTTTTTTAAGAAAGATGTAAGGGGAATTTGGGGGAGGGAGATCATAGGACCATTGATTTCATCACTGTAGGTAACTCCCGGTAAGGAAACATTCCAGGCTAATGCAGCTCAGTAGCACATCTATAATTTATCACGTAAGAAAGTTGAGTACTGAGAAAGGAACTGGATGGTCCAGTCACACAGCTAGTATATATAAGAGGCAGGATTTCAGCTCACGTATTAAAGACTTAAGTGGGGCAGTGGAGAGAGTACTAGGCTTTGTGTCAGGAAGACTCATCTTCCTGAGTTCAAATCTGGCCTCAGACACTATAGTGGTATGACTGGGCAAATTACTTAACCCTGTTTGCTCTAGTTTCCTAATCTGCAAAATGAACTGTAGAAGGAAATGGTAAACCACTCCAGTATCTTTGCCATGAAAATCCTAAATGAGGTCACAGAGAGTTAGATACGAGTGAAAATGACTGAGGAGCAGACAATATATTAAAGACCTCAAGACTAACCCTCTAATAAGGGTTCTTTTTTTTTTTTTAAATAAATCCTTACCTTCCATCTTAGAATCATACTGTGTATTAGTTCCAAGGCAGAAGAATGATAAAGGCTAGGCAATGGGGATTAAGTGACTTCATTACACAGCTAGGAAAATCTGAGGTCACATTTGAACCCAGGACCTTCCATCTCCAGGTCTGGCTCTCAAACCACTGATCTACCTAGTTGGCCCCCAATAACCTTCTTTGTGTCATAGATCTCTTAAGTAGTCTAATGAACTCTGATCCCTTTGTGGAATAATATTTTAAATGCATAAAGTAAAATATATAAGCCTCAAAGGAAACCAATTGCATTGAAACATTGTTAACAAAAATTCAAAAACAAAAACAAAAAAATTCTTGTGCCCTCCCGATGAAGAACTTTGAACTATAACAATTCAAAGATACTTATGGAAATTCAAATATATTTCCATTTACTCAAAACTAAAACCTGATATAATCAAGGGGAGAAAATCTTTAAAATAAATGATTGGTTTCACCATGGAAGTATAAAACATTTATAAAATTTATAAAATATAATTTATATATAAAAATATAAAAAATTTATAAAATAATTTAAAAATTATTTAGATGATGAATTTACTAATATTCTTCTATACTGTTCATGTGTTTTGGTTGTTAGCTCTGAGAAATAAGAAAGAAATAAGACAAAATAAGACAAAAAGCTCTGAGAAAACAGATACATTTGGCAAAAATGGGAGGAGCTACCTCTACCAAGAGTTGTAAAATTGCTTCTTTTTTCATTCCAGACATAGAAGAATGCCTTCCAGAAGTAGCTACCCTGAAAACATATCCCAAACACAGACAAGCAAATACAGTGAACATCTTGCCATGCCAGGTGGCAAAACAATGAAGATGGGAAGCAAAAGGAAAGCTTTTGGTGCTGAAACCAGTCCTGTCATCAGAAGTCCCAAATCAGACACAAAGCAGAATGGAAGTTCTTCCAAAGAAGCCAATCTCTCTAGAGATGACTTGTTATTCCTCCTAAGCATTCTTGAAGGGGAAGTGCAGGTCTGCATTTTGAGCCATTATCATTTCTGATTTTTCATTTGATGTATATCCTGCCATGAATACACATGCTACGTGCATTTGCATGTCCATGACAAATTGTGCACACACATGCATGTGCACACACGCACAAACACATCACTTCTGCCAACTGGGAGAGCAATTAATCATCTTTAAATGAGCTGTCATTAAGACATGCTATTGGAATGCAAGTTGTGAAAGGTCACATCCTCAAGAGTTTCAATGCACAAACATGCATCTATAACAATAATACCAGGTGACTTCTGGGGTAGTTTTCAATAATGAGAGCTGCTTTTGTACCCAGTGTGAACTAGGTCCTATACTTAACCCTAGTATATTAACCTACTGGAAAAGCCTAAAAGCATCTGTAGAGCCCTGGAAAATCTTCTCTATAACTGAAAACTCGATGAAATAAAAAATTAGATGCTAGTCCAAAAAGAACTATTAAGAGAAGTTATTTAATGATGAGATGAGATTAAGACAAAGGAAACTAGTTCTGCTGTTACCTTTGCAATATGTACTACAACTTCACATTATCTATGTTTGAAATATCCGAAACATATTATTAGTTGAATAAGAAGTCACTTGCTGTTAATTCAGACAGTCTGTTTTTATGTACCTTGTGTTCCAACAGGCTCGAGATGAAGTCGTTGGCATTTTAAAGGCTGAAAAAATGGACTTGGCTTTGCTAGAAGCTCAGTATGGGTTTGTCACTCCAAAAAAGGTGTTGGAGGCTCTCCAGAGAGATGCTATTCAAGCAAAAGTTGCTCCGTGGCAGGAGGACATCTATGAGAAACCAATCAATGAGGTATGTACCACATAAGGTATTCTAATAGGTAACCTTGAAGTATACTTTCAGGTGGAAGAATCTGATAGCTTAGCCAAGAACCCGAATTTAGCTTTTGAGGATCATTTTTTACCTTCTAATATTTAAACACCTTAGATTGTGAAGTATATGAAAAGGCAGAAAACGGCATGGTGAAATTAAATACTGTATATTCTAAGAAAAATCAAGAACATGTAAAATACAGGAATAGCATTCTTCTTCTGAGTTTTCTTCCCCAGACACCAAACTAAAGCTACCAAATGATACAGCATTTGTTTCAACAGGAAAAAGAGAGGATAAAGGTCAGTAAATACATCAGGGGTCTGCAGGTTAACATCTTAGGCAATAATAAAAAACAGATAAACAGTGAGGTATTATGTCATAGAAACTTTGAGCATGAATGGAAATGACCTAAGGAGCTATCCAAGAAAAAATTTTCAAAAATATATACTTCTGTTGTGCATTTTGCATAAGTACATACTCTCTTTTTCCTTCTAAAATTTAAAGAAAATAAAAGACTTTTCAACACCAAGTCTGCTTGGCAATTGCAATAGTTGATATAAATATGGTTCTAAACATGGCCGCCATGGTGCAAATGCATGGTGGCTTCTTAATTTTTTACATGTTGACATGTCTCAGGATTATCTGGTTATTTTGTTTTCCTCTGAAACTTTGATGGAATTTTTCATCAATTTCTCATTTTTTAAAATAAGGTCGGGAATTCAAAGTACAAGTCAAAACTGGAGAGTATAAGGCAAGTTTTGGACAAAGTTCTCCACATGGCTCTGGCAAGAGACTTCAACTGACCTCTAACATTCTTGCTATTCTTGTCTTGTATGTCTCCTGAGAATAAGACTGCCAGTCTTGCCAAACTGTGAAGGAGTCTGGTCATGTGGATTAGCATCTCTGAGGGGTTGGGATGAGACCACCCAAAGTCTGCTAACTTGTGATCTAATCCAAAATTTAAGAATGAGGAGCCAAAGCTACAATTCAGGAATATTAAACCACTCTACTGGCTCCCAACAAATTAAAAGCAACACAGAATCACGGATACACATCTCCAAATACCTTAGCAATCAGAACTCATATCACTGTTTCCATACTGGTGAGCCAACAAATTCCCCCAATACAAATTAATAACCACCAGACATATGCTCTGACAAAATTCCATGCTAGTTGATTAAAATATAACAACAACCCCAGAGCTATGATACAGAGCTAAATAAACTCTTTACAACAAAATAAGTTTCAGAAACTTTCAAAAATTTTGAAAAGCCATGCAAAATTAAAAACTCATTCGTTCACTTCAAGTGCCTAAAATCTAAGTTCTTCCAGTTAGCATTTAAATCTCTTTATGATCTAGCCCTACCCTACCTAGCCAACCTTAACTTTCCCTTCTCCTCAGTACAAAGTTCTAGTATAGCCAGGCTAAACTCTTTTACTATTTTTCTTCACACATTCTGTTGGTTCTTACCTCAGCTCTGTGGTCTACACTTGCCTCAGCCTCCACCTATACTTTGAGGCCAGTAGCTTTGTAACCTCCATGGTGTCATCTTAAGCTTACTGATCAACATGGATCTTTCTCCACTCTAACCTCTTACTTGGAAGAGGGTGGTACACTCATAGGGAAGTTTGGAAGGAGGAGAACTCAAGGGAGAAAGATGGTGATATCAGTTTTAATGCCTACTAAGAACATCAAGTTTGAGATATCTGAAAGGCAGCTGAAAATGAGAGATTAGAGTCAGGAGAAAGGTTAGGGCTAGGTAAGCAGATCTGAGAATCATTAGCATAGAGATAATTGAATTCCCAGGAGCTGATGAGATGGCCAAGTTAAATAGTACAGAGGGAGAAGAGAAGAGGGTCCAGGGCAGAGCTCTGTGGAACACCACAGTGGTTAGCGGGTATGACCAGGCTGAAGATCTAATAAAGGACACTGAAGAGTAGACAAATAGGTAGGAGAATCAGGAGATAGTAGAGTCCTGAAAATTTAGAGAAGAAAATATAAGGGAAAAACGGGTAACTAACATTGTCAAAGACTACAGAGAGATTATGAATAAAAAAAAACTGAGAAAAGGCCATTATGTTGACAGTTTAGAGATAATTAGTAATGTGGACAGGGCAGTTTTGCCTGAACAACAAGGTTACAGCTTAATGAAGTTAAAAGAGTGGGAGGAAAGGAAATAGAGACAATTATAGATGGCCTTTTCAAATTTAACTACAAAAGGCTATATGTAGGATACAAATATAGTTTGATAGTGGAAATGGAAGGATCATATGAGGATTTTTTTTTTTAAGTAAAGGGGAGACTTAGCTGTTTTTAGACAATAGGGAGACAGGTAGTAGATAGACTGAAGATAAGCAAGATTGAAGATAAACAAGATAATAGAAATGACAGAGGGGGCAAACTGTTGAAGACAAGATGAAATGGAATTACTTGTACAGGTAGAGAGGTTTGTCTTGGAAAGGGCTAGAGAATCCTAGAGAATCAACTAAAAAAATTGTTGAAATAATTAAGCAACTTTAGCCAAGTTGTAAAATATAAAATAAACCCAATAAGTCATCAACATTTCTATACCAACAAAGTCCAGTAGCAAGAAAAAGATAAATTCCATTTAAAATAACTCTAGGCAATATAAAATACATGGAAATATACTTGCCAAAACAAACACGGAAATTATATGAACACAATAAAGTAAGATCTGGTGAACTAGAAAAATATTAATTGCTCTTCAGCAGGTTGAGCCAATATAGATGGCAATTCCACCTAAATTAATTTATTCAATGCTACACCAGTCAAATTAACTAAATTTATTTCCTAGAACTATAAAAAACAATAACAAAATTCATCTGGAAGAACAAGAGGTCAAGAATATATAGTTTATATGTTTTTTTTTTAAATTTGGAGGTTTTGGTTTTACATGAGTATTTTCTTACAATAATGACCAATATGGACCAATATACTTTGCATGATAATATATGTATAACAGATCAAATTGTTTACTCTCTCCATGAGGAAGGAGGGAAGGGAAGGAAAGAGACAATTTAAATCTTACAATTTTGGAAAATGTGTGTTGAAAATTGTTATTATAGGTAAGCAGGAAAATTAATAAAAAAAAAGGAAGGGCTACCTCATTATTTAAGACAAGGGTGAAGGAGGAAATAGCAGCATAAGGCATCTGAATGATATAAGATGTAGAAGAGGGGAGAAGAGGGAACTCCTGGCAAATGGACTCATTTTTTTTCCAGTAAAATATGAGGCAAACTTTTAGCTGAGAGACTAGCAAGAAAGGAACCATGGGAAGTTTGAGGATAGATGAGAATGCTTAGAAAAACTGTTGTGGTGAGTTAATTAGGGAGGTATAGAAGGACTGTTTTACAATAGTGAGTGACTGGTTGAGGTTATGTAAAATAAATTTGTAGTAGATCTATCAATGCATTTCATGATCCCCCCCTAATCCCCCAGTTTCATTCAATGGTATGTGTGTAGGAGTGAAGGCAGTGGATGGTGGGAGTGATCCAAGGTTGAGGTTTGGCAGGGCAAGATCAGAGATTTGATAAATAGGCACAGGATTCAAGAGAAGAGAACAGTATAAAGTTGTATTGGTTCACCAAAGGCTCAAGATGGCAAAAGGAAGAGAGTGGGGCTAGTGCAGGGATGATGGTCTGAGACAAGAATTGAGGGGTTGAGGGACTGGAAGTCAAAGTAGTGGAACAATGTTATTTCTTTTTCTATACCCTATGGTATATCATATCAGAAATATAATAAGTGATCATTACTGGTTAACTAATTAAAATTACTTCCTTATTGGTGGCCAAAAATATGCACCAATGATGACGGTTTCAAAAAAATAAGACATACTTGGCTAGTAGTGTGTATTGATCAGATTAATTTCACGGGGATAACAAATTCCCATCAAGCCATTCTACAATCTTGGATGACCCCACTAAGACACAAAGATGATTCAACAAACATTTCAGCAAACATTTATTATTAAACTGCTATGTACAATGGACAGAACCAGGCTCTAAGAATACAAAGACAAAAATGAAAAGCAATCCCCATCTTGGTTACATTTTGACAGGGGATAAAACAAATAAACAGATAAAGATAATTTAATCTAAGGAAGATAAAAGTACTGAGGATTATTAAGAAAGGCTTCCTATAGATCTGGCTTGGGTGCTAAGGATTCTAAGAAACAAAATGAAATGGGAACATATTACAGGCATAAAAACCACCCCTTTCCAGATAATCTGACAGATGAGGGAACTGAGGCAAATAGAATTAAGTACCTTGGCCAGGATCATTCCGCTAGTTTCTGAGGTCAGATTTGAATTCAGGAAGATGAGTCTTCCTGATTCTAGGCCTGGCACTCTAACTACTATACCATCTAGCATCCTACTATGTATATAATAAGCCAAAAAAGAGAAAGATACAAGGTCCAGTCTTGGATATATCACAGTGAGATCTATACCTTTTTTTTTTCTTCTTTTAGATACTTATATATGATAAAAATATTTAAGTAGATAAAACAGATACATATGTAAATATATACATATGTGTATATATATTCCATTTGCAAAAAAAAAGATACTATTAACTATCTTTGTCTCTTCTGGATTTTGATTATAAGTGAGAAATTTTCATAAAAATACAAATCTAATGAGAAAAAACCTTATAATTTGTAAATATAATGATGAGAAAAATATGCATGGTTATAGCTATCTTATTCCACATAGGTAGCCTTTAGCTATGACCTTTTCAGGAAATTGGGCTTTAAAAAAATTTCCTCCTTTGATTACTCTTATTATCACGTCACAGACACAAAGATACTATGGAAAGCCAATAAATACATAGTTTTGCATGAGTCTTGTGTAAATGTCACAGAGTCCCAAATATGAAGGTGGTCTTCATATCCATGCTATCTCTGGAAATGGTTATATTCTAAAATCTCTGGCAATGATCTAACTATGACACTTATGAAGTAACCTACTAATCCAGGAAGGAATGCAATCAAATTGAGAAAACTAGGAAGAAGATTGGAAGGGTCCCCATCCTACTCTGTCCCACATTTCTTTTGTGGGCCTGACTCTTTTCTGCTCTGGCTGTTTCATGCGTAGGTACCATATATGGCTCTGTGTTGCAGACAGATACCTAAATCCTTCTAAGTGTTAAACTTCTGCCATAAGACATGTTAAAAATGGAGTGGTAGTTTCCAAGAGTTAATTTTTAAGGATATGTGATATTAAAAATAATAGATTAGATTAGATGGAGTTGGGTTTCCTTCTTATAGGGAAATAAATGAAAGGAAACTTCTAACAGAGTAAGGTATGTCTTTACCTTCCACAATAAAGAAACTAAGTGAGTCCTGCTTTCTGTCCCAACCTCGAGCACTGGCCTGAAGTATAGCCTCAGTTCTAAAGTGAGGATAATAATACTTGTCACATACCTCACAAGAGTGTTGAAAGGATGATGGAATTAATGGCCATACTGCAATCTGAGCTCTTGCAGAAAAGGTGCCAAGTCTCAATATAATGCCACTTTGCATTTGTCAAGAACCTTTCTTAGCGACATTTAAGAATGCATTATCTTATGGAAATGCTTATTATAAACACTTAAAGCCCGTAAATCATTTAGTCTTCCCATTTATTTTAACAAGTATTTCCTGAATGCTTATTATCTTCCACTCCTGAATGTAGCCTTGTTGGAGATACAAAGCAGCACTGACAGTAACTGGTTCATAAAAATCACAGCATCATATAGCTCAACCTCCTACCCAAAGTAGGAATTCTGCCTACCACAATATTTACTATATGAACAAATGAGGCAGATTATAGGACAAAATTGTCCCTTGTTAAACAAGCGAAAAGATAAGACATTATGGTGTGGGAGGAAAAAACACTGGATGTGGATTCATTAGACCTGGATTTAAATTCTAGTTCTGCTAGTTTCCAGTTATTTAGGCAATCTATTTTACTCCCTCAGTGAGTTTTAAGGGGGATCAGAGTAGGTAACTGCTAAGGTTCATCCAACTCCAAATCCAAATGAAGAATTAAGTAATACTGATTAAGGGAATAGTGATGAATAAATTAACCTCCTATGATGTGCCAGGCACTACACTAAGTGCTGAAGATATAAAGAAAAGCAAAAGGCAGTTTCTGTTCTCAAGAAGCTGACCATCTAATATTTAAGACAACAATGCAAACAACTATGTACAAAGGGCAAGATATTCAACACAAAGAAGCCAAAAAGGTTAAGAAGGAATATGCAAAATACTGTCCTAGACATTATGCATATTTACAAAAACAAAAATCAAAGGTCCCCTGTTCTCTTAGGGAGCTTGTTTAGGAGCTTGAATTTTATCCTATGAAACAATTTTTAGGTTTTTCTTTGGGGCCAGGACAGAAAGCTTAATACAGGATGATAAACAATTAGGAATTGAACACATAGCACAGGCAACAAGTGCTATATAGGAAACTGGGGACAGTAGATAGTCATTGCTTTTATATACAAAAGATATACAAGGTAAATGAGCTAGAAAAGGAAATGGCAAACCACTTTAGTATCTTTGCCTAGAAAACTCCAAATGGGGCCACGAAAAGTCAGATATAACTGAAATGACTGGACAACAAAAAGGAAAATCTAAAAGGCAGAGGTGAGGAGGGGGACAGTTTGTGCAAACACATAAAAAAGTAATATGGATTGTCACTAAGAAAGAGAAAGAATGCTTATTGGGTTAAATAATATACATTAGAGAAAGTAGTGAATAATAAGCCTGGAAAGGGTAGTAGTAAATGAATTCTTTACTTGTACCTAAAAATCTACAATTCCTTCTTTCCCATTTATTCTATTATGTTCTATAATACTGACCATAGTTTATCCAGCTTTATTGAATCAGTCTGTTGCTGCCTCCTTCCTTCCTTTCCTCACTTGTTGAATTCCTATCCTTCCTTCAAAACCCAACTCAAATTCTAGCTCCTCCAGAGCCTTTTCTGAATTCCCAGATCATAACAACTTTCCCTCTCAGACATTTCAGAGTACTTTGTTTTCTAAATTTCTCTCATATGTAGGATGTAATAGTGTATATTCTTTATGTATGTGTTTGTGGGTTATTGCCCTTATTGAAGGCAGTTTTTCCCACTGCTACTGCCTTCCTTCAGAAAGTATTTTCCATTTACACTGTATATATCTTCCATGTACAGTTTTTTACCATAACATTTTCCCTATTAGAATGCAAGCTCCTTGAAGGCAGGGACCCCGTTTTTGTCATTCTTTATACTTGCAGTATAATGCCTGGCAGAAAGTAAACATTTAATGAATGGTACTGACATATCATTCTATTGTACTGAATTCTGAACACAGCAGGTACTTAACAATTATTTGTGGTTTCTAAGAATAACATGACTAAAGAATAACCTGGCTCGTAATGAGCAATAAGAAACAGTAGAGAAAGCAGTCTACTCTTAATCTTCTCTAAACATAGGAGGGCTCCAAAAAAGAATTAACAAATGGTTAAATTACAACCCCAGTAATTGCTCCACTAAGTGAATTTAGAGTTATAGATCTAGGAATTACAGCGATCGAGCTGACAAGGATGTTGAGGCACTGACCTAATGTGAAGGAAATAGTAGAAATATTCAGTCAACAGGGCACCTTTACAAGTTGCCTGAAACATTATCACTTCTTCCCCCATGTAAAGAAGAGTCCTTTTCCTTTCTCAGGCTCTGTTATGAATCTACCAATAGGGATGGAATAGAGGAGTAGTCTCTTTGGACATTTAACCCTCAGAGATAATTTAGATTTTAAAAATAGGTTACAGTAAAGAAGTGATTTCACAAACTCTAAATCATCACTGCCCACCCCCCAAGCCCCGTGAAGAAGTATTATCTTGATTTTACAGATGATGAAATTAAGGATCAGAGTAGTGAAATGGCCTGTCAGTGACAAGGTCAAAATTGAACTCAGGTATTCTGCCTCCTATTCCCACTCTACTACACTCTGCCAGGTGGGTTCTTGTTTCACCTGTGTTCTGTATCTCTCCCCTGAAATTGCAAGGTCCTTAAGGGCAGTGACTTCACATTCTTATCACTGCTGATAGCATCTAGCAGGAAAGAATCCAGAAAATGTAAGAAATGTACCCTGGTTATCTCAGATGGAGTTGAATCTCACTAAAGTGGATGTTCTCTTCAGTAGTGAAGATTACAACCCATCCATGCTGGTCTATTCTGTACGACTGATCCAGAAGTTCACTACAGGGTACCTACACAGCATTATCTCACTTACTTCCTGAAAAAGCAAGGATACAAACAGAGCAACTGATGTTTCCATCGTCTTCTGCCTTTTCCACATGATCAGCCCATTCTTTTTCCATTAAACTATAGCCCATCCCCCAGGAAGCAGGTGGATAGATTTTGGTGGGGTAGGGGGAGGCTTAAATTTTTTTTTTAATTTAATATTTGGGTAACCTTATTTCAAGACAATTGGTTTCTTTTGTAATTCTAAGTATTTCATTTTTTGCATTTAAAGACATTTATTTGGAGATGAGATTCATATGCGTAAACAATAGCCTGGCGAATGACTCATTATTAGAAGCAATGAGAAACAGCAGAGAACATGGCAGTCATGAGACTGCCAAAGGAGCCCATGACAACAAATAGGTTAAGATTTCCCTGTTTTAAAGCTTGCCTGAAGACCTCTTTAGCTCCTGTTGTTTTTTTTTAAACATTTTTCATTTATTGTAGGTTGCATGTCCACCAGGTACCTCTGCATTGTTCCCTAAGTGATACTTATTTTCAACTCTTCTAAGACTCACAGCTTAGATGTAACTAGGTATAGGTAGCTCAGTAAATAGAATACGGGGCCTAGAGTCAGGAAGAACTCATTTCCTGAGTTCAAATCTAGTCTCAGACCCCTTATTAGCTGTATGACCCTAGGCAAGTCACCTAACTGCCTCAGTTCTTCATCTGTAAAAAGAGCTAGAGAAGGAAATGGTAAACCACTCCAGTATCTTTGCCAAGAAAATCTCAAATGAGGTCATAAAGAGTCAGACACAAATGAAATGAACAACATAGTAAGACTCACAGTCACATAAGAACCTTAGAAATCATGTTTCTCATTTTGCAATTAAGCTGACTTATTTACTCATCTGAAGCAGGCATTCCATTTCATACTAACCTTAGAAGCTTTAAGAAAAAAAATTAAACCATAATTTAACTACTAATTTGCAATAGATATCTGTGGCATACCATTGCTAATATAAGGAAACACTAATGCTCCTTTCACACCAAACTATCACTTAAAATTGCCCTGGAAGTGTATTATATAATTTTTTTTTTTTTTACTGTGACCTTCTCTTCTTTGATTATGATTGCACTTAACTAATATAAAAATGAGTCTGTGAGTTTGGAGTGTACAGATCAGAAGGCATTACATTTTATTTTATTTGCAAAAAAAAAAAATTTAAACCTTTACTTTCTGTCTTGGAATCAATTCTAAAACAGAAGAATGGGAGAGGCTAGGCAGTTGGGGTTAACATGACTTGTGCAGAGTCACATAGCTAGGAATTGTCTGAGGGCAAATTTGAACCTAGGTCCTTCCAACTCCAGGACTAGCTCTCTGTCCAACTGCCTTATTACTTTTTATATATAAGGAAACTAAGGCCAAGAGATGGTAAGTGAAAGGTGAATCAGTTCATTGGTCAGTCTTCAAACACACCTAAGCTAGGCCCTAAGAGAACAGACAGAGACGGCTCGTAAAATCTTTGGAGCCTGGTAGTGACAAAAACTGAGGATGACAGCTGAGTGCCTGAGAGGAAGAATGCTCAAAACTGTCCACAATAAATAACTGCACACTCCTATCTTCTGCCAATCTCTATGAAGGAATTGTTAAGAGATTTTCTTGAATGGCATGCTGGTGAGCAGAAGAGATAGGTGAGTCAGGAAGTCAGCTTTGGGGTATTTTGTACTGGAGTACAGAGTAGTTACTGAGATAACCCTGAGAAGAGAAGAAATTATTAATGGGAAAATGAGAAGGAAAGCAAATAGTGACTTGACCATGTAGAAGCTGAGAATGTAAGCCAGTATCTCTTTTTGTGATGATGTGAGGACAATTTGAGAGTCTATTTCAAGTGTCGATGCCAAGGAGTCTTGACTGATTGCATGTCACTTGGGGGGCTCAGAAGTTGGGTGGTTGGGGGTTTAGTTTGAGAACCAGGGGGGAGTCTGATTCAGGGAGTGGGTGCAGGGTAAAACCAAGGTGGCTAGGACTCCCGATCAGTGTATCCTTTTTACATATAGGTGTCCTTTCCCCAAAGTATGATTCTATCATCTGGGGACAGTGATGACGATCCTGAGAAATTCTACACCAGAAATGGCAGTTTTAAGCCCCCAGAAATCTTACTTGATAAAAGAGAGGGCAACACTCATTAGAAGGGAATGCAACTTGAATTTATGACATGCACCACCCATCTGGGCTTGGACCGTGCTGGTTCTGCCTTCAAGAACCAAAGGGCACTTCTAGGTCACAATGAGGCAGCAGAGCAAATTATAACACAAAGACAGGTAACTGGACATAAAGTAATAACCAAAAGAACAACAGATGCAACATACATGTACACTAAATTCAAATGACCTTTATTTCTGGAGCTTACATAGGAATTCGTGTATTTGCTGCATCCTGTGTGGTCTGGGTACTCGGTTATTTTATCTATTTCTGTAGCCATCAATCAAATATTTACTGAGAAAATATACAAATTGAGTTGTAAATTGTATAATTACACATATTTGAGAGATGTGTACGTGTGTGTGTATATATATACCAGGTGGCAGGAGCTCAGGAGAAAGAACAATGAGTGCTCTATATCATATATATGAAACAACTAATCAATAAGTAGTTATTATTTTCCAACTATACATTGAGAAATGTTTTAAGATTCCATTGGGTCTACACATGGAATGGGCAGCTAACAGTGAATGGATTGAGTGCCAGGCCTGGAGCCAGGAAGATTCATTTTCTTGAGTTCAAATCCTGCCTCTGATACACTGTTAGCTGTGTGGCTGTGAGCAAGTCACTTAACCATCAACCTCAGCTATATGTGTGTGTACATATATATACCAGCCCTATTTAATATGTAAGACCCACTTATGGGGCTGTTGTAATGATAAAGTGATATAACATGTAGAATGCTGTGCAAACTTAATGTTATATTAATGACAGCTATTAATAATTTTATTGTTATTCATTATTAATATAAGTAATTATTTATTATTATTAGCAATAATTTAACAGTGCACAGGACATACTAGATATTGGAAGCAAGGCTCTCACTTTGATGGCTAATGTTCTTTTTGAAGAAAAGGAAAGAGAATTTTATTGACAGTTAGCAGGACTAGAATGAACTTTAGGTCTGCAACTCACTGGGTATTATTAGGACCACAGAATAAAAATGTAAATTTAAAAGTCACCTATAACCCCATCCTTTTGCAGTTAGGGAAATGGAGATTTTCCTGATTAGGAGCACCAAAACAAGACCTTCAGATTTCTGCTATTATTAAACTGCCTCAAAGTGTACTCAACATTTCAGATAACAGATTTTTTTATAGATTTAGCATAGTTCTGATTTCCCTCTACTAACTGGCTCCTTGGTTATCTCTTGGTGACATGGAGGTGACCTTGGACTCCCTAAAGCTATGCCAGGAGATCAGGATACGAGGTTGGACCAAGCTGAAAAGAATTCAAATATGGTCCCAGTGATGGTTCTACATAGGTGCCTGTGGTCTGTGGACCAGCCCAGCTATGTTAGGACAGGCTAATCACCAGGGCGAAATTTTCATCCAGAGTAATACTGAGATATCAAAAGTCCTAGAGGTTTACGATTGATGTAGAGTGAAGAAATACCTGAAAGGATAAAAATAAGTATCTTTAATCTATTGAAAGATTCATTTCTTTCACCAAAATTAATTTTGCTCTATTTCCTGCTGGCTTTGAATCATTAAAAATGATATAAATGGTACGTTTATTAAACACATCAGTGAAATTTCTAAAAGTCATACCATGTTAAAAGAGTATGATATTTTGACAAGTGGACCTAGACTTGCATATTACACATCTTTAAATTCAAAGAATCTCTTAAATGTGCAGAATTCACTGGGAAAGATATGGTAGAAGTAGAGGGTGGGGTAGAATGGTAACAGTGAAAGGAATATGGTCCTGAACACTTCAGAGCTTTCCTTGTAGATAAAAAAAATCTAGTTGTTCAGAAAAAATTTTTAAGGTTTCAGTTAAATAGCAAAGAGCTATTAGGGCCTGCATTTTAGGCAGTTAAATCACCTGCACAAACAACGAACCATATATTAAGCTAATCAGTCATGATCAATGAAAATGCTTCATAGAAAAATTCTCTTAAAATTTCTCAGTACAGAAAATGTTTTAGAAGACTACCACTCATGCAATCAAATAATCAATAAGCAATATGAAAATCCTACCGTGCACCAGGTAGACACTGTGTGAATCAGTGCTGCAATACAAAGAGAAAAACCAAAAAAAAAAAAAAAAAGCCTCAAGGAACATATCTTCTTAGGTGAGGCAAAATGTACACCCAGTTTTTTTTAAACCCTTATTTTCGGTCTTAATAACAAATTCTAAGGCAGAAGATAAAGGATTAGGCAAACTTGGTTAAGTGACTTGCTCAAAGGCCATACTGTTAGGAAATGTTACAGATCAAATTTGAACCCAGGTCCTCCTGATTCCAGGCCTGGTGCTCTATCTACTGTGCTACCTAGTTGCTCTCCTCATATATATTTATAAACAAACAAAACACAATAAAGATTCATATGATTTTGCAGGGAGGGAATATAGTAGCAGTTGAGAGATCAGGAAAGGCCTGGAGAAGGAGATTGCTAAACTGCCTTAAATTGTAAAAAAGAAATTCCCATTTATACTTCTATCATCATTCCAAATCCTTTTTTTTGATGCCATTCTACTTTTGCTATAGGGAAGAGCTGGCCCACATTGGGTAGGTCCTTGTAATTCTCAAAATATAAAGAGGAAAGAGGAATTCGATAGTTTGAGAGAAGCTAGGTGGCAGCAGGAATAGAATGCTGGGCCTAAACTCAGGAAGACTTATCTTCCTGAATTCAAATCCAGCCTCAGACACTTACCAACTGTGTGAACTTGAACAAGTCACTTAGCAGTTTGCTACAGTTTTCTCATCTGTAAAAAGAGCCAGGGAAGGATGGCAAATCACTTCAGTATTTTTGCCAATAAAACTCCAAATGGGGCCATGAAGGGTCAGATACAACTAAAAAACATCTAAACAACAGACACCAATAGTTTGGATCTAGCAACTTATTCAAACAACAGAATTTTGCTTCAAACAATCTTCAAGTCATTTGGGGAAAGTGGGACTGGAGAGGAGATGTAGTATAAAAAGAAGACACTTCATATCTCATTTCTCTCAACATTTCCATTGTTCCCCTTTAGAAGGGTAAACAGATATGGTTTTGCCCTTTTAGCATAAGTTCGTAACCTCACTCCTGGCCAATTACTCTAATATTTCAGTTTTTTATAGGTTTTGAGCAATGAGCTTTGTGAAAGACTAAGTGGTGTGGAAAACATGACATGTTCAAAGAAGAATTCCCTAAACTAGGTACATAAGAATGACTAAAGAACACCAGACTTAGTTTTATCGAAAAGATAATCATTACTACAACATTATCCAAAGTAATCATTGCCTTAGATTTAAAACCAAGATTCTTTTTTGCTATCCTCGCCTTCATCTTTATCCTTAACAACACAAAAATCTCATATAAGATCTGGAAAAAAATCTAATTTCTCTATGAAATTAATAAGCAAAATGATTTTTTAACTTCAAATTCCTAAAGCCAATAAAAATTGGATTCTGATAATCCTAAATCATCATCTTGACAAGCAAATTAACAAAAGGAGTCAAAGTTTCATAGATTTAGTGATGAATGGGATCTTGGAAGTCATCTAGTCCAGCTCCCTCATTTTACAGATAAGGAATTAAAGCCTAGAGAGGTCATTGGATCCAGAAAGGCATATTTATTGTAGTTCTGATAGCTCTCTGGAGAATAAAGAGAACAGCTATGAATACGGTGAAAGATCAAAGTTCCAGAAAATGAAAACCTGTTCATCAGATTTTTGTCCTCATAACTGTAATTTTTCTAGAGAGAGGTGGGTGCATGAACTATGTCCTAATGTCCAGAGAAAATGGAGACATTAAGCTCTTTTGTTCCTGGGAGTCACAGGTCTGACACAGATGAATGAACAAGATGCCAAAGAAGTGCATCCATAGGTGTAGCAAAGACAAAATATGAAAGTCAATAAGTGATTAAGTTAAAATGCATACCTTTAGAAGGACATGAATAATTTGCTATAGTCAACACTATAGGGATAGTTATTGTTTTTTTTGTTTGTTTGTTTTTTGCGGGGGGTAGCTGGACAAAGTTGTTGAAAAACAGAAAGACTCTTACAAACAAATGACGGATCAGCTTTTGATGGTGAGAAAAGCTCACAGACAAACGATATTGGAGTTAGAGGAGGAAAGAAGAAAACATACAGAATATGTGGAAAAGAGTGAAGAATTCATAAATTTGATGGAACAAGAGAGGGAAAGGTAAGCTTTTTTCTAAAATGGTATTAAAATACTGAAAATTTTTTAAACTAAGCTATGGAGTTCTGGTTGTGTTCCATCTTAACATTATATTCTGACTTTTTTTGGAATTATCAGGATTCATGTTACACTGAAAGTATAATTTATCACCCTCTCCTGGTTTGCTAGATAAATGGTAGTAGCACTTTGAAATAAGTTTGCAGTGAGAATTATTCACTTCTATGAATATTTCAAGGAAGAAATAATTGAGGGCCCTTTAGAATCTAGTAAATTGATATTATGTTCACAAAAGAGTATGGAAAATGTACTCAAGGATTCCCTGGAGCCAGAAGTGTAATGAGTTACTTCTTTTACTTTTCCCTCCTCATCTTACAGAAACCTCAACTGACTTTATTTATCTATCTGTAATTCTGCAATCAATTGGTAATGTAGTATAGAAGACCTACCCAAATACAAACTAGTTAACAAGAGATGTGAGTTCTTACTGCCAACAATTCCCATGCCCTTATTAAACTGGCATATTTCTCCATCTTCAGAATAAGCTTACCTATTCAGGAGTCTGTGTTGGTCTTGTTAGCTAGACTGAGTTGACTTTTAAATGACCTAATTAAAAAAAAAGAAAGAAAGAAAGAAACTGGTGGCAAGGAGATTTTTGTCTTAGACATCATAATATTACATTTGTTATATTAAGAAACAATGTTATACCAAATATTATTTTGGGCCCCATGGTTTGGCACTCAAAGTCTCATTTAGCTTCAACAGTTGTCTAGCAATAACTTGCTGAATACAAACACAACCTTTCATGTCTCCTTATCATGAATGTTTACCAAACACCGCCAAAATACTGTCCCATGGGAACACACAGAGACATAGGCTGTCACTATCCTGGGAGCTATGTTAACACAGACAGATGAGGCAATCAAGATTCATGGCCAGGATAGGAAACAACCTTTAAATACATGGATCTAATGTCTACTATTTCATTAATATTATCATCCAGGCCTGAGAGGTAGTATTGCTTTGCAAACAGTCTAGGAACCAGTGGGTTGAAATTCTGCCTCTGACACATACTTAACTGGCTAAATGACAGCAGGCCAATTATTTAACTTCTCAGTTCTCTAGGCAACTCTCTAAGAATCTGAATTGCAGAGCTAGTGCCCATCAGGATTAGTGAATTGATTTCCCTCCTCGGGAGTTCTCTACAATAAAATTACAGGTCCCAGGCCACAACAATTGGGAAGAAGTTTAGGTGAGTGGTATCCAGAAGAAGTGTGATCTGAAGCAGGTTTTATGGATGGAGGGTATTAAGTGTGATGGGCAGATGGGGTAAATGTATTTAACTCAGAAAACAGTGTGAAAGAACAGAAACGGAAATGAACATTTTTTTTAAAGGTAGGTAGAATGACAAAAATGAGATGGGCTTAAAGTGGGCAACTTGGAATTGCAAATGAAAGGGCAACAAATAGGATTAAAATGTCTCGTGCCTGGGATTTTTGACCTTCTTGATGGACAAAAAATTAGCAGTTTCTTCCAACTTGGAGGAGTGATTAAACTGAATATTACCCAGAAGGAATAGGAAAAAATTACTGAAAAGTGTCTCCTTCCCTGGACTGCTACTGGAGAAGATAGGAGAATACTGTATCATTTGCTTAAGAACAACTTCCAGATGGAAATGTTTGGGTGTGAGAATGTTAAACCCATTCTCCACTCACATGATGCCTAGATAATTCCCCCTTGGCTTCCCCTGTATCATATCCTGAGTCACACATCTTGGCATTTCAAGCACGTGCCTCCTTTCTCAGGTTGACTGCAAACACTGAATCCTACATACATGATTTTCACCTTCCCTGAAGCCATCTGAATCAAACTATGAAAATAAACCCCATGTAACCTCACAGGAAGGAGAAAAAAGGAAACCAGGTGTTTTTTTTGTTTTTTTGTTTTTTTTATTTTTAACTTTCAGATAAATAAGTACATGTACTTACAACTAAAAGACATTAGAGACGCTGGCTTTTTTCTTGGTCATGCTACAAAACATAAAATATTCATAGTCAAAGAAGCAACACTCAAATGGCTTTTACATTTTAATTGGCCTATTTCCTGTTAGGGACTCAAATAGCTCCTCTCACAAGCATTAACAACCCAGACCCCCTTAAGACAAGTTGACTTCCCTCCACAAATTAAGTGATATGAATTACACAGGGAAAAATTTCCTTACTGGAGAAAACAACTGTATTACAACCTCCCCTGAAAAGGGAAAGGAGAGGAATAAAATTTAAATGAATTCTGTAGGCATTTATGGAGCATTTGTTATGTGTCTGTGTAAGAAGCTGGAGATACAAAGATAAAAATGAACCAGTGCCAACACTCAAGGGATTTCTATTTCTACCTTGCTTATATTCAATATGTAAATAGACGAATAAATACAAAACATATACTGAATTAAACACAAAGTAATTGTTTTGGAGGAACTGGGCACTAACAATTGAGGGATAAGATCAGGAAAGGCAAATAGTAGAAAGTGGCAAATAAGTTATAGTTTGAAAGAAATTTAAATATAGAATGTGGAATTCAACATTTTGAAAAAAAGTTTGGCTTACATATAATTGAAGAAAAATATAAAAATTAAATGAAAAAAAGAAAAAATATTCTTAAAAGGACAGGTGAGAAGAGAGGGAACAACAAGGGCTATCTTATATTGGAGACAAAGGAAAAATGTAGATAGCTCAAGAATCTCAGGGGTTTTTTTTTGGTTTTGGGGGTTCCTCCCCCAAAAAACTAGGAGTAAAAAGAGAGAGGCATATTAGGCAATGAAAGCTAGTTTATACTAAAGCAGAAATGTAAGAGATGGAATATTCTAGAGAGGGAACAGTAAGTCAAACAGTTTGCATAGCTCATAGCATAAATGAGGTACACTAAAATGAGACTAGTGTATTAATACAGGTTTCTAGATAGAAGTTTTATTTTATGCTAATTTTCTACTTGTGGCACTTCAGACAGATCACTAACCATGAACCCCAATTTCCTCATCTGAAAAAAGATAGAGACAGACTAAATGACTATACAGGTTCCTTTTAGTTCTAAATACTTGATTGTCTGAATTATGTGATCAAAAATCCTAAAAAATACTGCAAAAAATTACCACCATTATGTACAACATTTAGTAATATCTGCCTGGAAATAAACTAAAAGCTAGAAAACACTTTATTGAGATGGCTAATGAGACTTTAGAGGAGGTAATAATGGATTTCAGATTAAGGCTAAATTTCTGTGTTTTCTTTGGAGAATTCATTTTATGTGGAAAACCCTAAAGGAACCTGATGTCACACGCTGAGTTGAGTCCAAAATACTCGCCAAGTGATGTCGTCCTCATAATCACTAAGCAACTGCTTTTCCTACTGAAAGGGGAGTGGGATGGGGAGAAGGGAGGGGAGCTGTTCAGGAAACCCCATTCTCAAGGACATTAATACAAAGTTTCCTTTACTGTAATATCATTTAGCTTTTAGTCTATAAAAGACGGCACACATACAGATTTCGTGACTTTAAGCTTCTTGCAGTTTCAATATGTGGATAAATGTGTCACTCCATGACCTGAATTAACTGATTTGGCTGCTGGACAAATACAGTCTATGTGAAAAGTTTTATACACAAAGCAATGGCAGCAATTTGGACTTTTTGGATGACTTCACAGGAAAGTCAAAACAAAAATCACTTTTAGTCAGGGCGATTTTGCAAAAATTTCCCATAAATGAAGTGCCAATTTTGTCTGTGCTTTAAAAAAAGCTTACGAAATTTTAAAAGAAAATCACTGGGAGTAGTTTGCTTTGTTAAGCAAAATTTATAACACTGGCTCTTATGAAATCAGAGTGCATAACAAATTGGATAATGGCGGGGAGGGAGCAGAAGGGAAGAGGATGAACTAATCTTGTGGATCCTATGCTAACCTCACATCTTGAAACTAGTTTAGAAATAATCATGGAAGAAGGAAGCAGGTTGAAAGCTATTATTATAGGCATTCTATGTAAAATCAAGCTTTAGGTCATGGTTATCCAAGGGCTTTAAAGAGCTAAATTCAATTCCACAATGACCCAGGTTCACATCAACATTCAGATTTTTTGCCACACAAGTTACTAAGCTTTTCTACAACCATGTGGCACAACAGAACTCAAATCATAGAACTATTTAGAATTTCCAAATCTGGCTATGGTATGGCGCATCACTGCTTGATTCTTGAGTGTTAGCTTTAGTCAGTAGATATTAAAGACAGTAATAAAAAGCTATCTTCTTCCATCACTATAAATAGGAAATGAACTCGAATTTATACCTTAGACATGATTGGAGATGTAGACTCGAAACTAACACTCCAATATGACTATCAACAATTTGGAAATAGGACTTGATCAATGACACATGTTAAAACCAGTGGAAATGTGCATCGGCTATGGGGGGGGGGGGGAAGTCAGGGGGTGAAGGGGAAAGTAAGAGCATGAATCATGTAACCATGTTAACTTTTCTAAAAAATAAAAATTATTAAATGGATAAAAAAAAGCATTCAACACAAAAAAAATATCTATACCTTAGAATGTTAGTTCTGGGAGTGTCCTTAGAGACCATCCAATCCAATCCCTTTATTTTACAGATGAGATAACTAAGGCTCAGGGAAAGAAAATAATAATAACAGCTAACACTTATATGGTGCCTATGATGTGTCAGGAGCTCTACAATGATCTCATCTGAGCTTCACAAACAGAGGAGGTAGATGCTATTATTATTCCCATTTTACAGATGAGGAAACTGAGGCAAATAAAGGTTAAGTGACTTGCCCAGGATGACATAGTAACATGTATGAGGTTGAATTAGATCTCAAGTCTTCCTGATTATAAGCCTGGAACTCTATCGACTGTACTAGTGAGGTGCCCAGACTCACAAAATGAGTTAGTGGCATATTTTGAATTAGAATTCAGGTGTCCCCAGTAAAGTGGCCTCTGCTTGCCTCTTACATCAATCAGCTGTTTTCAACAATGACATAGAACAGAGTGAAAGAAAATCTGCTATGTGAAATATTTCCTTTTCTATTTGAAAAGCTTTATATTTGACCCCAATATTGTCCAAGTCCATCATAAACTCTATTAAGTCCACTCTTGAAAATGTTGAATCTTTCCTTTGTCTAGTTTTCTTCAGTTTTGTCCCTGTGCAAAATAGAAATTTCCATGCTTTTTTGTTGTTCAATCGTGTCCAATTCCTCGTGACCACATTTGGGGTTTTCTTGGCAGAAATACTGGAATGGTTTGCCATTTCCTTCTCTAATTCATTTTACAGATGAAGAAACTGAGGCAAACAGGATTAAGTGATTTGTCTAGGCATTAAGTACTGGAGGCCATACTTGAACTCGTGTCTTTCTGACTCCAGATCCAGTGTTCTATCAAAAGTACCACTGAGTTTCCTAAATTAGAATTAAAACTGCTGATTTAAGCAGTGTAATTTGTTGTTCAGTTGTTTTGTCTGACTCTTTGTAACCTCATTGGGGTTTTCTAGGCAAAGATACTAGAGTAGTTTGACATGTCCTTCTCCAATTCATTTTACAAATGAAGAAACTGAGGCAAACAGGGTTGAGTGACTTGCCCAAAAGTCACACAGCTAGTAAGTGTCTGAGTCAGATTTGAACTCTGGCAGAAGAATATTTCTGACTCCAGGTCCAGAACTCTATCCACTCCACTCCTTAGCTGCCCCTTTAATGTTCATGGTGATTTTATAACTGATGCTTTTATAAGTGGATAATGGATATCCTTAAGACACTGTGAGGTTTTTTAATTTAATTCCATAGATTGCTCAGTAAGTTCCTATTTCTAGGATACACTTGTTAATCTAATAAGTATCCCATTTAGTGTGCTGGAAAGTACCCTGCCTCCAAAGTCTGAGACCTTTGGCACTTACATCTGTGACCAAGTTATTTATCTTTCATAGGCCTTTTTTATATCATGTGTAAAATAAGAGGATGAGACAAGACAAGCCCTGAGGTGCCCTCCAGTTCTAGATGTGGGATGCTAGGAACTTCATTATGGGGTAGTAGAGGGAATATTAGGCTTGGGAGACCTGGGATCCAATCCTGCCTAGACACTCATTAGCTGCAAGACTCAGAATCATGTAAACTCTCCATGCCTCAATCCCTCATCTGTATAATAAGATGGCTTGATTAGAAGGCCCTGAAAGTCCCTCCCAAATCTAAAACTGTTATTCTGTAATCTTATAATTATAAATTAGAGATTTCAACTCCAGGCAACTCACTATTGCCACCAAGAGTTGCGCTATTATTGAGTTTAAAGATCAGCATTTTACATATATTACAAAGGATAATTCTTTTGGTATAATAATTTAACAAAAGCAAACTAAGTCTACTTATTTATCATTTGTGGACAGCCAGCAGTTTTTAATTTCATGCACACTAAGCTATTGTTGTAGAATGCATTGTACTCAAATGCAATCATTTCCTTTCAGGGTTTTCTGGCAACAGGTTATGTATATTACATACACTGGAGACTATGTCTTGCAAATTGTGAATTGGATGCCAGATCTCTCTATACATTTGACCTTCTTCATGGATATCCAGTGTTTCATAGGTATAAAATGGGGACCCACCACAAACATGACTTCAGCATTGTAACTCTATATAACAGCCTTATATGATCAAGTCAGTGTTCATCTATACTCCCAAGCTAGACAGGCTCTGGGCAGTGATGCACAGAGATTAATTACCTCATTGCTAAAGTACAAAACAAAACAAAACAAAACAAAAAAACCTCATTTATAGCTGTAACGAGTAACTTTACCTTGTACAGATGTCACAAAACCATACACTTGTAACTATGCAATTTGATGGTTTCTATCTTGTTTGCTTAATTACAGAGGTCAAAAAATGATAACACTGGGGACAGTTGGGTGGCACAGTGGCTAGAGTGCCAGGCCTAGAGTTAGGAGAATTGGGGTTCTCAGCTCTGGTCTTAAACACTTCCTACCTGTGTGACCCTGAGCTAGTCACTTAATCCTGATTGTCTAGCTGTTGCCTTTCAGTCTTAGAGTTATTAAGACAAAAAGTAAGGGTTTAAGAAAGAAATGATACACTGATGTTTGATTATATGAAGATAATTTAATGCATTATCTCCCAAATACACTTGAAATATGTTTGTCAAACAGTCTTCAAAGGTGACTAGGTGGCATAATGTAAGGAAAAACACTGCCTAGGAAACCCAAATTCTAGTTTTATTTTGAACACAAACTAGCCATGTGATCAAAGTCAAGTCATTATTCATCTTTCTAGGCCCTATTTGTTTCTTGTATTATTTTTAAACTAATTAAAATTATTTCCAGCCCGGGGGTGGAGGGGGGAAGAGAACAACATGTATAATCAAGCAAAACAAATTTCTGGGTTTCATTTCTAAAAAAGAAAAGGGCAATAAGGTGATCTTTAAGGTCTTGGAAAGTCAATTTTCGCAGAAAAAAATGGAAGAAGCATTGCAAGCAGCAGGTAAGGCAAAATTGGGATTAAATAGCATAAATTTGTAAAGGATCTAACTGGCATGGGTGTTTGATTTTCTCAAACAGAATTTTGCTCAATAGTAGGACCAGAAAAAGCAAGTGTGAAGGTGACTCAAGGTTGAAGGTTGGTGGAATGTGAGTAATAGAAGGGGGAAGCCAGGCAACTGTTTATTATTAATCATGTTATCTAATGTCAACTGACCCTTCAGTGTGGCAATGGCAATTCTTTTATTTCCTTATTGATGTTTTACTTCTCTTCAACAAGTCCTATTGCAAACCTTTTCTTCTCTTTATTCTAATTTTACTGAGAGACTTTGAAGCCACAATAACTCAATATGAATACACACACATGCGTGCGCGCACACACACACACACACACCCGCTATCCTTTGCTCCAGTCTCTAGGAAAAACTGGTTCTCATCTTTCTCAAGATGAACTCTTCTACTTATACCCTTGGTACAGCATTTTTTCATGTCTTAAAAGCTTTCCTCATCCATCATTCTCTCCTTTCCTCTCATCTTCAATTTCCCCCTTTCTTCTGGTTTCTTCTTTAATACCAATAAGCAAGCCCAAGTCTCTAAAAAAATCTTCACAACCTCAAGTCCCAAGTTATGGGCTTTTATCTCTCCCTCCTTTCACTACCAAACTCTAAAAATGGTCTTTTAGTCTTGTTGCTCTAACATGAGACCCCAGAAAGACTGTATTTTACCAGTATATCCTATGCCTATACATCAAAATGACAGAAATCTGCATAAAATATATCGCAGCAGAAATAGCTTTATTTGATAATCATCTGGTGTCTAGCAAGGCATAAATTGGGAGAGTGATTATGCCACTTCCCTAATCAATAAATTCCCTTGGCTTTCCTTTACTTGGAACCTGGGCAGCTAGATGGCGCAGTGAATGGAGTGCCAAGAACACTCTTCCTGAGTTCAAATCTGGCCTCATCAAATTATTAGCCTTGTCACCCTAGGCAAGTATCTAACCCTATTTGTCAGTTTCCTCAAATGTAAAAATAATTGGGAGAAGAAAATGGCAAACCAGAAAAACCCCAAATATGGTTGTGAAGAATCAGACACAACTGAAAAAATGATACGATGACAACAAATATAAATAAGAATGTTTCTCTTTGGAAACACGCTACAACCTGACTCAAACCTTCTACTTTTCCAGAATCATTAACTATGCACATGCTAAAATCTTATCCAATTGGCTGCCTGATTACTCCTCATACATGGTATTTCATCTTCTGTATCTGTGTTTGGGACATGTTGTTCTCCAGTGCTTGGAATGCACTTCACCTCCATGTCTTAAAATCCTTAGTTTTCTTCAAGGCTCATTTTAAGCATCAACTCTTCATGAAGTATTTTCTAATTGCCCTAGCTGCTGGTGCTTTCCCCTTAAAATCATGCTGTATCTACCTTGCATTTATTTTTTATATATTTAGATATGAACACATGGTCTCCCCTGATTAGACTGTAATTTTTGCAAGGGCAGGGACTACTCAGTTATGTCTTTGTATCTCTAACACTTGTCCCATAGTAGGAGTTTAATACTAACAGCAATGAATTCTTTTAGTTGTCAGTCTCTCCCTACTCCAATCCATTCTACACTGAGCTGCCAAAATGATTTTGCTGAAGAGCAGATATCATCATGTCACTCCTCTATTACTTCCACTGGCTCCCTATTGCCTGTAGGATAAAATATAAATTATGCTGTTTAGATTATAAAGTCCATATCTTTACAATCTAATCCATATTTTTGGTTTTGTCATACAGTACTTCCCCTGTTGTACATAAATACTGTTATACTTCCCTGATCATCATGACTTTTTGTCTTGCCACTGGACTCCAAAGAGTCTGGAAGAAAGTGATGACTGTGCAATTCTGTCTCACTTAAATTCAATTCATATCTAAGTCAAGACATCAACTTGTGATGTCATTGGTCTTCTTTGAAAATGAAGGAGAAACAATAACAAATAATTGTTGTGATCCTTGCCATCCTATTTGGGGTTTTCTTGGTAAGATATTATAGTGGTTTTCCATTCTCTTCTCTAGATCATTTTACAGATGAGGAAACTGAGACAAAGAGAGTTAACTAACTTGCCCAGGTTCACAAAGGTAGTAAGTGCCTAAGGTCACATTTGACCTCAAGAAGATGAGTCTTCCTGACTCCTAGCCCAGCATTCTATCCACAGTGCTTCCCTAGTTGCCTATTTTTAAATTCATTGCTTTTAAATATAAAAGCCTACTCGCTGAAGCCATTCCCTGAAGAAAATGACCATCTTTTTCATGAGAATGAGTTTCTGTTGGTGCTAAATGTAGATACCATCAGGGAAAAAATAACAAATGAAATAGACAAAGGTTCACAGTGTCAAACTATTCCATTAGTTAGCTTCTTTATTTTTAATCAAACATTCTATCTATAGATTATTACTACACACCGCTATTAATATTACCAGCCTCAGAAGAGCACTGAAGAATTGCAACAAACAAGCACTGTGCTGGGCACAAGTGATACAATAACAAAATAAAGTAGTCCTTGTCCTCAAGGATCATACAAACAAGAGAAGTAACCAGGAAGTAATCTCAACAGAAATGCCCCCCCCCTTTTTTCATTGGGAGAGGGAGATCCAAAGGCTACACAGAGAAATAAAAGGTAATTTCAAAGGATCTGATGCAGTAAGAATAGTAGGAATGAAGAAAGGCCTTTTAAGCGGTGGTATCTTAGCAGTAATTTAAAGAAAACTAAGGATTGTATTAGGTAGAGTTGAGGAAGAAGTGCATAAACTAAGAAATAAGTATATGTGAAGAAACCCTACGTCTGCTTTATAGGGCACCTTCTCTAATAACAGTAAATTTAGAGTTTTCATTCTCCATCTCTTAAATTCATAAGCAACCTGTTTCATCTCTCTCATATAGACAGACATATACACTAGGTAACTTTCCCATTTGTTTTCATTCTCTCAACTTGAAACGTTTGAAATTTCTAATATAAAATTTTTAGATGGGATAAATTATACTCTCAAAATATTATTACAAAATATAATAAAATACTGTATCTTACCTGGTTAAAGCTGGAAGAGTTCTTAAATACAGGGTCTTTCAGAAAAGTGTTCAAGTTAATGGAAATCTGAAGGTCAAATATGCTATTTAAGTGTTTCTTGTGTTTTTTTATTGTCTCAAATAAAATTATTTCTAATTCACTTTTGCCAAATTTTGACTTTTGTTACCTGATCTGCATGAACATGGTAAAATATGCATGGAATTTCATGTCACAACAAGCCTGAGGGGGGGAAAAAAAAACCAAGGCAATGGAAAAAAAAATTAGTCAAGAGAGCTTATTAACATATTATAAAAGCAAACATTCCTTTATCAGATACCAGAGATTTCCAAAAATTGAATGCTTACCAATATTAATACTATTGACCAAATTAGATTAATCTCAACCTTAATACTAAAAATATTCCACATGACCCCATTCCTCTGGCCCAGCAAACCTGGTTATTTGCTTCACACTGAGTTATTTTGTACTGTAAACAGATCTCTTAACCGCTTAAAACTCTGCTTACTGATTTCAATCACTTACAAAACCTCAAGCTACTCAGTAAATCATAGTTCAAATATGATAGCATCAATCAGCGAGAGAAAGAATTTGAATTTTTTTGGTTTGTTTGTGGAGGAGGCAGGGAAACCTCTGACTTTTTTTCTCTTAGAAGAATAAAATGGTTCATTCTCAATAGTCCTTATTGTTTACAAGCTTGTGTATGATAAATAAAGTAAAAAAGGCAAACAATAACAAAAAGCTGGGATTGAAGAATGGGTTGTGCTTGAATTTTCTTTTTAATTCTAAGAAAAGCAGTCAGAACAATAACAAAGAAGAAGCAAATCTGATGAAGCAACATCTTGAAGCTGTTCAGAAGGCATAGACTGAAAAAAAAAAATAATATCCTCTGAAGCTGGCCAAAGGTAAATGATCTGAACGTACCAATGAATGACTAAATTATGTCAGTCCAAAATCTTCAGAAATTTCATTTCTATTTAATTTTGTCAATCGTTTTGCTTTTTCCTTCTGGTTATATGTGTTGTCTAAGTGATTTCTTTTTGATTGTTAAAGCAACTTGTGAGGTAATCACTTCCAGTTCCAGGAAGAAACGTAAAGAATCCAGTAAGATCTGTAGTTTTTATAAACAATGTTGGTTAACCCCACCAGGAACCTTCCTGACCTAAAAGCAACTTGCTACTGCTATTCAATGGTTTCAGTTGTATCTGACTCTTTGTGATCCCATTTGGAATTTTCTAGGCAAAAATACTGGAATGATCTCATTTCCTTCTCCAGCTCATTTTAAAGAAGAGAAAACGGAGGCAAACAGGGTTAAGTGACTTGCCCAGGGTCACAGAGCTAGTAGGTATTTGCAGCTGAACTCAGGAAGATGAGTCTTCCAGACTCCAGGCCCACCACTCTATCCTCTGTGCCATCTAGCTGACCTAAGAGCAACTCTTAAAAACTCAAATATACTAGGTTTTGCATTTTGGCTTTACCATCTAGTACTCTGAAAGTACAAAATTTTAAAGTACAAGTACCTATGGGTACAAATTAAACTGAACTCCAAATACAAGAAAAACTTTCAAGATATTTTAGCAGGAAACAATCTGACTGTTCTTAGGAAACACAATACCTTAAGGCCTTTCCCAACACTTACAGCATATTAAGCAACTTTATTCACCTGCTGGTATCAATGATTCCATTCCTATTAAATAAGAATAATTAATTTTATCTCTTAAAATTTTTTTGGCAAATAATATTGACACAGGCCAACATTGTGAAATATAAGGCTTAAGGTAAATATTATATTCTTATATTTCCCAAGAGAAGTTGCAAAACAGTATACCAAGAAATCTTGCAATAATCACAAAGAGAAATGAGAAATCCTAATGCAATAAAGTGTCACAAATTAAAAAGGAACATGATTCGTGTTTCACACACAAGGGGATAGCAGGCAGGTTAGAATATTGGTAGAGGGAATGTGTACACCAAAGAAATCTTGCTTAGGATCATAGCTCTATGACTGAAAAGGGCTTTAGAGGTCATCCAGTTTGAACCACTCATTTTATAATTAAAGAAAATGAAACCACAGAGGTTAAGTGACTTGCCCACAGTTTTACAAGTAATAAGTGGCAGAACTATAATTCAAAATTCAGCACCTATGAATCCAAATTTAGGGCTCCTTCAAACTTACCTCCTTTTTACATTTGCTAAAGAATCTAAATAAAGCAAAATTAAGAAACCAATCTGGCAACTAAACACTGTGAGAGGAACACATAAGGAAATGTATTTCAGGTATTGAAGTAAATGGAATTTACATTAAGTAAAAAAAGAATTTTCCCACTATTAAAAGTAATTAAAATGTAAATCAAGCATAAGGGGTACCATATAATCTTCTACCTTGAAGTACTATCCTATTTAAATAGCCATTCCAAGGGCATAATTGTTTTGCATTCCATTTCCTCCCCAAGATTCTAAGTCATTCCTAAATGTTACTCACATTCATTTCCCTGCTCCTTTCCTTCATGAATCCTATGATGAGCACAGAGATGATTATTCTCAGAAATGGAGGAAGGTTTGATTGTTGATCTGGTTACAATGGGAACCACCTTGTACAAACAATTCCATTCTTATATTCACCAAAAATGGGCAAGGGGCAGCTAGTTATGATTGCAGGTATACTTATTAATTAAGTACTTTAGAGGATAGTGACAACTAAAGATTGTTTACACTTGGTAGGAAAGCCTGTAAGGAGAAGAAGTGTATTAATTATTTATTCATATACCCAGGTCACAAGAGGAAAAATGGTTAAGTTGAATTAGATTTGATACTGCCCAGAAATATTTTTAGAACTAAGCTGCTAATCCTTTTCCTAAATTCTGCTTTTTTTTCCCCTTAAGGCCATGATGTAAGCTATAATTTCATATTTTTTAAATGGAAAAAAAGGCACGTCAACCCCTATAGACAACATTTTTGCTAACTCTTTGTGCTAAAGGAATCATTTCAAAAACTACTTTGCTAAAGAATTCTACTTCCAAAAATGAACAGAAAAAGGCTTTCAAGATTAAATTCTCAGCCTGAAATCCTACCAATATCAAGTGCCATATATGCTTATTATTCATATCATAAAAGGACAAGTTGCAAAAACTGAACCAAGAACAAAATTTAATGAATGATATCTTTCGCATCTATTCTTTATAAAGACTAAGGTGATTTTTAAGATTTTTAAGTCTATGGATACTGCTGGTGATCCCAAGGTCATTAGGACATTAAACATTAGGACAATAGGCATTCTTCATTTACTTGATTTTGCTTGTCTGGACTTTTTTTGGGCCAAAGGCCATCTGCAAATAGGAACAGCTAAAGGACTCCATCAGCAACAGGGAATCTCTTTTCTATTTAAAGTCTGCCATAGACAAACTCTAGGACATCCTGTGACAGTATCTCCTTGTTTTATGTTGAAGCTTACATTGATCATCATGGAACTGATGAACAAAGTTATCTCTGTGGTTTCATCTCCCAATGAATCTTGTCCTTGAATTTATCGTCTTGGAACAGAGAGATGATTTGGAGAAAGGGAAGAACCAAGAAATGCTGATGATCACATTTTTGGGTACTGATACCAAAGCATTGTTTTATCATATGTCACCACATGCGGTGGGATTCCTAGGTTTATCATCACTTTAGCTAATAACGACAACCTTGAAACAATTTCCTAATATTAGCCTTTTCAAATATCATTCTTACTATGCAGAGCTTATCTTCTTTTGATGGAAAGGGCAGGTGAGGGTGATGGTGATGATGATGATAATAATAGAAAGCATTTCTGTCAGTGCTCAGTTCCTTTATAAAGGAGCCAAAGAAATGCAAGTTTCAGAGGGACTCTGGCCTTATTTATTTCTCTAATTTCTTGACTCTTCAGAAATGTACAGTGAGTACCTACTAAATAATTCTCATTCTTTTATTATTATATACAGTAGGGCTTCCTTAGCACCCCACCCCCTTCTGCTTTCACTTTCACTTTTCAATTTTGCTTCTTTTGAGGGGGGCTGGAGAAGGGATGCTGCTGAGCCCAGGGGCAGGAGCGGCAAAGGAGAGCACATAGATATGGGGCAGGTGTTTGCTTATATCAATAGTTTCAGTCATCCATGGTAGGTCTTAGAACATATCTCTCTGCTGGATATGGGGGTCTTACTCTACTTGAAAAAAAAAAGGAAAGCAAGCTATATGTAATGAAGATGTATAATTTAATGCACAATTTTCTTTTGTTTATTCTTTGTTTATAGAGTTGCATATGTTATATATCTATATATCTATATATCTACATCTATATATGTATATGTATGTATTGAGGGAAAGGAGGGCGGACAGAGAGAAAATGTGATTGAGCCCTCTGTGGAACCCTTAAAACTCTATATGAATGTTAGCAACTACTACAGTTATCGTTTACTGTGATTAAATATTTTTTAAATTAAATTAAATATTTTTGGTTGAAACCGTAAAACTAGCATGCCCACACAATCTCTATTTTATGATATTTTGATAACAAAAGAAATCAATATGAGACATATATAGACCAATCTAACTAATGCATGAACCCACAAGGAATAGACTAATGAACTTTCAGGGAGACTAATATCCCTCAATACTGTTTTGTATATAAAGTAGAAAATCTAAAGCACCAATCTGAAAGCACTTCCTGTTTTGTAACTTGAAGAGCTATGCCATGCCTTTTATATGGCCAACACAACCCCTATTGGTCCATCTCTTTTTCCCTTGTCTGGCAAGGATAAAATGTCTAAATACAGAAATTAAATTACTCATTCAGCATCTCAAATGAACCCTGATTAAACCTTTGACAACCTGCTCTTATATTCTCTATCCAGGATATTTGGTTAAATACCTTGTCAGTACTCTGTCAGTTATGATACAGGCTGATTGAACTAACTTCCTATAATGAGTTGAAATGGGTTAGTTACATAATCTAAATTGTATATGAGAGAGTCCCTGGGGTACTGAATGAAGGGCCTCTCCGTGACAGATGGTATTCTTGGTCTGTGACCAAGGAGCAAATACTAGGGAAATGGTAGGTGGGGATGCTAGAGAAGGAAAGAGTCAGGGAGAGGTAATTTTTTACAAAAAATAGAAAGAAAGCTAGTATAATTTGGGATGTCAAGAAGTACCCTGTTAATGCTAAGAGCAAAGAGAGATGCCTTATTTAACAATTTAAGTCATCATCACCATCAATAAATAGCATGTGCACATGTAATGTCAAAGCAAAGTGCTAAATATTGACATGACGTGATGGCTAGTCAAATCTGTGGGTGAAAAAAAATCAGGAAGCATTTCAGGAAAGCAAAATACAATAAGGGCCAGGGCCCTTTAACACTGAACTATCATTTTAATGATAAACTGGAAGCACAGAGTTGATTCCAGATAAAGGTTGCTTTAGAGGAAAAATGGTATGGGAGGGGGTATGTTGGTATTGGCACTTAGTTACAGTAAATGGAAAAATGAGTCTCATTCTATCCTAAATCCCAGGAAGGGAAGTGTGGGTGTGTAATGTGCCAAAAAATCTTTCTCCTGGCCCTCATTTGGCTAATGAGGGCAGCTTGAGAACAAATGGCAATGAAGAGGCACAACTCTTCCATAAAGAAAGAACAAGGGTATCTATTTTATTTAAACTATACCCTCAACTCTGCCAAGAAGGCATTTCACTTCCTATAACTTCATAAGTAGCCTGCTAACTTAGATACCTTTGAGAAGAACATGGTCTAAGGAGACTAAGGTCCTGCTACAGGACTGCTGAGGGATGTTAGAAAAATATTATCAGTTCTGTTAAATAACTCCAATTAGCCAAATTGGGTATAAATATTCTTGTCATTTTCTTACTAGACAGTGGCCATTTTAAATCACCACATACCAATGCTGGAAGGGAATGAGCCCTTCGTTTGACAAGTGGACAAAATGAATTCCAGGGAATTGATGTGACTGACTTTATCTGTGGTCATGTAACTAGGCAGTGGCAGAACCAGGATTTTCAGTTTAGTGCTCTTAGTGCTCAATTTAATGCTTTATGTGTCCAAGGAGAGAATCTTAGGATGGTAGACCTTTTTAGAAAAGCTTCCCAGCTTGCTCTAAAGGTTTCTTTTTGTTTTATATCATGAGTGTATACCAGATACAGTAATAAAAATCTGCCACCTAAACCCACAACAGAACTGGGAAGATGTGTATTCGTTTACTTTCAAAATCTGTCTCAATAGGAAGATTTATTAAAGGAATGAAGCCCACTTCACTGCTAAAAACTTGGAGAATTCTGT
This sequence comes from Gracilinanus agilis, assembly GCF_016433145.1. Classification (NCBI taxonomy): domain Eukaryota; kingdom Metazoa; phylum Chordata; class Mammalia; order Didelphimorphia; family Didelphidae; genus Gracilinanus; species Gracilinanus agilis. The sequence goes on from NC_058132.1 coordinate 371,872,166, forward strand.
TTTCGTTGTATTAAGTCTTGCCAACAAAATTCTGAACATGTTTGCATTCTATCAATCTACAGTAGTGTGAGTCAGTTTGTCCCGAAAGCAGTCTTCTAACAAGAAAACCGAGAACTCTGATGACACGTTTAGGTAAACATGCTCACTGAGTGAAGTTTCTTGATGTTTTATATCCCTTTAATTTTCCACAACCCTCTGAAATCCATATAGGGTTTCAGGCAGAATTTAAACTCAAGTTAGCCAAAAAAGAGTAGAGATTATAAACAAACTTAATAAAATCATAATATTTCTTTTTTAAATTCCATTGCCTCTATAAAATAGAGGAACCCAATGCTCAATAATGTAATGTAAGAATTTTGATTATAAATCCAAGTCCATATTTATAATTAATAAAAATGTTCCCAATTAAAAGGCAATAAATCAATTTCTGGCTTTACAGTCCAGAAAAATGGGGTTCAAGGCCCAACTCTGACACATAACTGGTTGTGTGGTTCTGGACAAGTCATTTCAACTCCCTACACCCTCATTCTTCCATCTATAATATTAAAGGGGTGGGTCATGACCACTGGCCTCTAAGATCCCTTCTGATTCTTAATCTGACTCCATCATCAAAACTTAAGGCCTATATAAGCTGTCTGTCTTAATAACATGGATTTTTCTCACTTTGAGGGAGATGCTGTCAGCACTTGTTGATAATGATTAATGAGCCCTAAATGTGAAGAGTTCATTCTATACAGAAAAAAAAAGAAGTAGGACCAGAGACCATTATTCCCATTACTTGTGCTATGTGAATTTGAGCAGTGATTTAAAACTAAAATAGAAATAAGGGTCACTAAATTTTACTAAAGGATCCCTTCTGGCACTGTATTGACTTAGAAAACCACATATTACCATTATCTTTGTTCCACTGCAGTCTTGGTTATTTTGTTAAATAGTTCCTAAAGACACTGATAGTTCTGGTTTCACTGCTGGCTATGTCTGATAGCTCTTAATCTGAAAATTGAAAGAGCCAGTTGAGTATAAAGGAAATAAAAAAATGGCATGATAGGGGAATAAATAATCTGACTTACCTAGCCTACAGCAATTTAGGTAACTGAAAATGTATACCCTAAACTAGTATATAATTTAGGTTGGGTGAGAGGCATGAATGATCACTTACATAGGGTATCTTCATTAACTTGGATGTTTAAATGATTCATCATACAAGAAAATCATCTTCTTTAGTAGATTCAAATGGTATATTTAGGTCCTCTAGTCCTAGAATTTTTCTATGCATGACAGGAAATGCCATTTCCTTCTCTCTGCTACAGATATCTCTTTTTGGGTGTCACTGAAATATCTGTGATCTCTGATAACATATTCATGATTTTAAAAAATGAAAGCTTGATGTATAAAAGAGTGATAATAAAAAAACCTCTGCATGCTTTTAATCTTCCCATCTTTCAAAGATGCTTACCACCATTCACTTCTCCCATGACCCGCCCTATTAATAAATGCCACATTTTATTAATGTCATCACTAAATGGCAGCACAAGGATCCCCTTCCTGATGTTGCATATAACTAGGAGGGAAAAACTGAAAGTAGAGGGCCTATGAAGTCAAACTCAACAGCTTACTCTATTTATATAGGCTACAATCCACCAACGAATAGTTACTGACAGGTCCATGACTCTAGTCTCTGTAAAATCCTCACAACTCTCACGTCAGGCATCTGAGAAAGACTGTGCCACCACACATTTATATACCAGTTTGAAGGTTACAAAATGCTTTTATCTTTGGTAGTCTACCTCTTGGAGTAATTAAAAAAAAAAAAGACTAAAAGCTATTAAGGGGCAAGGGAAAATTCATCCAGAAGTAAATAGGGCTGAAAATTGTCACTTGTCAACAATTCAAGGATTAATTACTCTGTTTATCTATACTCCCCATTAGTTGCTGTCACTCTTGCCCCATCGCTTCTTCCAGTTATTCTGGCCTTTGCCCAATTCTGTAGTAGGATGAGAAGGAAAAAGAGATTTGGATGAGTGATTCTCATTCAGATCTGATAATTATTTTGTTGTGGGAAGAAACTGAAATTAAAGTTCAAAATGAAATTGCTGAGCAATATATGTGGCTAATCGTCCCTTTGCATACTATTACTATAATAGAGCTATAACAGAGCTATAATCAGAGCTGGCTGAACTGGGAAAGGTATACAAGCTTATCACTTTCTTTCCTGGGTTCCTCAAATCAAAACAAAGACAGGTGTATACCTTGAGGAAAATAATGAATTTAAACAACAAAAATATGCCATAAAAACTGATTGGTGCTTGCCTAATGAAAGAAATTATGTTTAGTATTTCAGTCTTCACATTTCACTGGGTTTACATACTTAAAATGTTATCAATTTGGAGGTTTTTTTATTTTATGCAAAATCTGAGAAATGCTAAGAAGACACTAGATTTTTGTTCTAACCTGCCAGTAAGCATATGATCAACCTATCTTAGTCACAATCCTAAAGAGGAGGACAACCTACTACTGCACTTGTAACATCTTTATACTCCTTTTTATTAAATTAATCTCCTACATTTCAAAGGAACCTAAGAGGCAACAAGGTAGCTCAATGGTTTGAAAGCCAGGCTTGGAGACAGGAGATCTTGGGTTCAAACCTGGCTTTGGCTACTTCCTAGCTGTGTAACCCTGGGGGAGTAAGTCACTTAACCACATTGCCTAGCTCTTAAGGCTCCTCCATCTTGGAACCAACCAGTACTGATTCTAAGACAGAAGGTAAGGGTTTTAAAAAAAATAACCTCTTATGATTTTGGGGGGCAGAAACAAAAGATTGTTTCTAAAAAGTGTCCAAAAAGTGTTCCTATATTGAAACTTTAAAAATTTAAGGAGAAATAGCTATCATGTAAGACCTAAAATACATCATCTATTATGAACAGAAACTCCAACTTTATCTTTCTTTGTTAGATCAGAGTGGGTATGGTAGTTTGGTGGCCCTAAAATAAGGAGCTTTAAGTTTAAACAAGTTTAAGTCTAAGTCTTGACAAGTTGTCCAGTCATAGGCAAAGTAGTCCTGTTAAGACCACATTTAAAGGTCTGTGTTACATACATAATGCCTTATTTTAGAATGGATAATGCTAAAGGAGAGGGTGTCCAGAGGAGGGAGATAAGGATAGTGAGGGGCCTTGAACTCAAGCCCCATGAGGTACTTTGTTGTCGTTGTTCAGTTGTTTCAATCGTGTCCAACTCTTCTTGACACGACTTAGGGTTTTCTTGACAAAAATATTGGAGTGGTTTACCATTTCCTTCTCCAGATCATTTTGCAGCTGAGGAAATTAAAGCAAACAGGGTTAAGTGACTTGTTTAGGAAGTGTGTGAGGCCAGATTTGAACTCAAAAAGATGGGTCTTCCAGACTTCAGGCCTGACACTATCCATTGTACCACCTGGTTGCCCCAGAAGGAAAAACTTCCTAAGAGTTATCCAAGAAATGGAATGAACTGCTTCAGGAAATAGTGGTCCTCAAATAAAGGTTAGATGACTATCTGCTTGTGATTTGGAGGGGATTCTTCTTAAAGTAAGGATTGGATAAAATGGCCCCTGGGGTCTCTTCCAACTGTGAAATTCCATGATTATTTTTTCCCCACTGCCTAGGAATCTATGGTGAGGTTAATGATGGAAAAAAACAGTACTAATAATATGGGAACTTTCCCAACTGAAAAACAATATGACCTAATTAAGATCTTTTACAAAACTATGTTTATAGCTAAGACTGAAAACATGTATTTATCATTAAAAGCAACAATAACAACATCAATCACAATCACTGGTACCAGAAAAGTAAAATACTTGTCTGAAAATTAGGCAAAGAGCACAGGGCAAGTATCCTAAAACCAACTCAGATCATGAAGTAGGAACATTTGTTTGGAAAAACAAGATGCCTATCTCAATTGTTCCTTTTTTTTTTCTGACAAAACGAAGAATCTGATTAACTCAATTAGCTAGGGCTTATTTTTATTACTGGAAGGCATATTTTCTTCCTGCCAACATGAGCAGTTTTTCACTTCTAACAAATTGGTCTATTTGAATGAGCCATTTGTATGGGATAACTTGACTACCACTTCAAAAAAAAAATTGTGAATTTAACTTCAAGCAGGAACTAAACCAAATAAATGTACATTTACAGATAAATTAAAACTAAAACATACACACACATACCTATGACAAAAAACATTCAACACAGGTTTTGGGTCATGGTTGTTTGAGAGTCTAATACTTAGATTATCTCTCATAATTTTTCACCATAGTCTATTTGATTGTAGACATATTAATTCTTCTTTCTACTTTTTTCAATATGTATTGACTTCTTATGATATCATGGAGTTACTGAAATCTGTTTGCTCCATTTCATTTTTCAGAAGTGTAGTTCTTGGGTAGGCTCTCCACTTTCTGATCTAAGATATTTAATCTCTTTTTAAGCTTTTCCTTTCAAACTCTCATTTATTTATAATTTCATTTTTTACCCCTTGCTTTGTATCTTCTAGCTCCTCTTGCTGTCCACGTGGCCAAGGCATATTTTTTTACCTCGGCTTTGCTTTTTGTAGCTATTGTGCTGCTATTCTCATCTAAGTTTGCTATATATGGCCTGGTTCTAGCACACATTTTTGTTTTGATAGAGCAGGGTTGAGGATTTGCCCTTGATCTGGCTTGTAATACCCTGATCCAAGCAGTGGCTAGTTTTAGGTTGGTTTGGGAGAGGAACTTCTGGCCTCAGACCCCAGACCCCTTCTACCCACACCCCACAAGTTTCTAATAAAGTACTGAAATGGATGGAAGAGCTTACATCTTTTTGGTACACTGTACCAGTGGTCTTTCTGGGATCTTTTTACGGAGGGAGAGAAATAGGAGAGAAAGGTCTCTATGATCTTTCGTGTTGCCATCTTAACTAGAAATCTCACCTTAGGGAAATTGATACATATATCAATCAAGCAATATTTATTAAGTGATGACTATGTCTCAGGCACTATGCTAAGCATACTAGGGATACAAAATGAGGAAAAGACAGTTCCTCTCCTCAAGGAACTTAATTCCTGTATAACAATATATTGTTACTGTGTATAATGACCTTCCAGTGTTTTTTTTTTTTCATTTTTCCTTACTTATATCCTTCTATATTTCATTACATTCTTCATATTTTTCATTGTCATCAGTTGAATTACACTATTCCAATACATTGATATACCAGTTTCTTCATCCATTTCCTGACAGCCATTTATTGGCTGTAATTTCTTTCTTTTTTTAAAAAATAAGTTTATTTCTTTGATTTAGAATATTTTTCCATGGTTACATGATTCATATTCTTTCCCTCCCTTCCTCCAACCCTTCCTCCTCTAGCCAATGAGCAATTCCACTGACTTTATTACATGTATCATTGATCAAGACCTATTTCTATAATATTAATATTTGCACTAGGATGATCATTTAGAGTCAATATCCACAATCATATCCCATCAACCCATGTGATCAAGCAGTTGTTTTTCTCCTGTGTTTCTGCTCCCACAGTTCTTTCTCTGGATGTGGATAGTGTTCTTTCTCATAAGTCCCTCGGAATTGTTCTGGATCATTGCATTGCTGCTAGTACAGAAGTCTATTATATTCTATTGTGCCACAGTGTATCAGTCTCCGTGTACAATGTTCTCTTGGTTCTGCTTCTTTCACTCTGCATCAATTCCTGGACGTCATTCCAGTTCCTCCAGTTCATTATGCCTTTTAGCACAATAGTATTCCATCACCAAAAGATACCACAATTTGTTTAGGCATTCCACAATCGAAGGGCATCCCCTCATTTTCCAGTTGTTTTTTTTGGCTGTAATTTCTATGATGGACATTTTAGGAGAAAAATGACAATTACATTTCAGGACACTGTCATCTAAAGTTAAACTTGACTTTAGTAATTTATTTAGATTCCTCATCCATGAATTTAGTTAAATCCTTCTTAAACCTATTTATATACTCCTACATCTATAACTATTCTGGATATTGAGTTACATATGTTTACTACTCACTCTGTAAATTAGAACTTCAGTATGTAAGCTTTAATTCTAGTGGTTTGGAATTTGGTAAACAAGTCAGCACTTTAGTCTATCCACATAATTCTACATTTCATAGACTTCACTCACATTCATTCTAAGCTGTAGTTTTTTTCTTTAGCCATTCCATAAATATTAAATCCCTACTCTGTGCCAAGTACTGTGCTAAGTGACAAGGACACACACAAAAAGGAAAAGATAATACTTATGCTCGAGGAATTTACAATCTAAAAAATTTGAATGTGTTTAATATAGAATTATGATACCTCCTCAGTCATTTTGCATGTGATTCTATTGCTTCTTTCTTTGATGTATGTGGTCCACTCCAGGAATGGATGCACTATAGCTTCTACAAGTTTACTATTAGATGTTTTATTTAATTAGCTTTTGGGGCAATTATAAGCATTTTATTGGATATTTTTCTGTAAAATAATAATCTGATCTTTTGAAGGAAGAGTTTGGTTATGATCCAAGATCTTATACCTGGGTCAAAATTGAGTCTACAATTTTATTTTTTTATATTTATTTTTATCAATTACATGTAATAAATTTATGATTGTATTTTAAATTATTTCCCTTCTATTACAAAAATGAAAAACATCAACAAATATGAGCAAAAAAATAAATGGGGTAGCTAGGTAGCTCAATGGGTAGAACATCAGGCCTGGAGATGGGAGGTGCTGGATTCAAATCTGACTCAGGCACTTTCTAGCTGTGTGATCATGGACAAGTCACTTAAATTTTTTGCCTAGCCCTTATCGCTGTTTTGCCTTGGCACTGATACTCAATATCAATTTTAAGTCAGAAGGTAAGAGTAAAAAAAAACATTAACAACACAAATATGAACATTTCCTTATTAAAAAAATGAGAAAGAATGAGTAAACATCACATCTGGTAGGTATAGTTTGATATTTTTTGTCCTACATAAAAAATTTAACTTGGTAATTCTCACATCCTGTTTACTTGTGTCCCTTTCTGAACTTCCTCCTCATCTCATTTACATATCTTAAAAAATATTTCATAGGCATTCTTTTTTTTAATATCTTTAAATGATTCCCCCATTGCCATAAGTCTCCCTAACCCTTCAAAAAGGCGTCCCTAGTAATAGATAAGTATAGATAAGCAAAACAGACTCATTTTACACCACAATCAAAAGAGGGAGAAGTCTGATTCATTATTAGCCTTCTGGAGTCATGGTCATTGCACTGATCAGAGTTCTTAAGCTGTTCCTAAGTCTTTTCCCTTATGATGCTGTATTGTATAAATTTTTCTCACTTCACTTTATATCAATGAGCACAAGTTTTCCTGGGTTTTTCCTCACTTCTTACTGTATAGTAAGATTTAATTACATTCATATACCACAATTATTTAGTCATGGCTACCCCATTTTTTCCAGTTCTATGCTATAATAAAAAGGGTTGCTATAAATATTTTCTGTGCACACAGATGCATTCTTCTTCAATTTAATCGCTTTTAGGGAATTAGTAGTGACATTGCTAAGTCAAGGAGTATGAACAGCTCTAGAACACTAAACATATAGTTACCAATTGCTTTGCAGAGTGGTTTGACCACTTCAACCACCACCACAATGTTTTAGAGTACCTGTTATTTTATAGCTCCTTGGACAATTATCATTATCCCTTTATGTGATCTTTTATTAATCCAAAGGGTGTGAGAACAAACATCAGGTTTTTTTAAAATGTGAGTTTCTCTTATTACTGGTGCTTTGGAGAATTTTTTTACATGGTGGTTAATAGTTGTCTTTTCTTGTTTTGTGATCTGTTCATACCTTTTTTCCTTTATATATTTTTATCAATTCCCTATATATCTTGGATATCAGATTTTATTAAATAAATTTGCCACAAAGTTTTTTCCCCAATTAACAGAGTCCATCATTTAATAAATACAATTTGGATATTTCCATGTAAAGGCACTAAAACTCACAACTGATTCTGTTTATCTGGCATTTAGTTGCTATAATAGAACATGGCACTTGTTGGTTAGGAAAGCTGACTTTGAAACAGTGCCTCATATATTTTGCTAGCTCTGTGACCCTGGAAAGTCCCTTAACCTCTGTCTGCCTTGGTTTCCTCATCTATAAAATGTAGATGTTTATAGCGCCTATCTTCTAGGTTGTTGTGAGAAACACAGTACATACAGAACTCTGTCCACTGCAGCATATCTACCCTCTTAAACTTTATATTTAAATATTCAATTGATTTTTAACATAATTAGCAGAGTTAGAAATGTCATCATTTCCTCTTTCTCCAGGTCCTGATAAGAAATATTACTCAAGAAACTTTACCCATCTAACTCAATTTAAACCTCATGTATTATAAGCAAGAATGTAGGGATATAAAATATCAGCCCAACAAATATTTATTGAATATACCTGCTATCTTGTGCGTGCAATACAGAAAAGGAACTATCACAAATGGATCTCAGTGAAGTCTGTCTTCCAAGATAACACATGATAAACATTTGTTGGTTAGTCATTTTTCAGTCATGTCAGACTCTTTGAAAACCTTATTTAGAGTTTCCATGCTAAAGATATCAGAGTACTTTGCCATTTCCTTCTCTAGCTCATTTTACGGATGTGGAATCTGAAGCAAAAAGGGGTAAGTCACTGGAGCCACACAGTTAGTAAGTGTCTGAGGTCAGATTTGAACTCAGGAAAAGAAGGAGTACTCCTCATTCCATGCCTGTCACTTTATCCATTGTACCAACTAATTGCCCTATGACGGATACAGGGAAGCTTAAGAATACAGTTCTTTGCACTTTGCTCATGGTTGGTATGTAACACCTTCTTTGAATTTTGGTAGTTAACAATAAGCAATAGAAGGATATTATAACCCTAAAATATCATATAAAGCTATCTATTTAAGTGATATATTGAACTATGAGACCAGAGAAACACTGACATGAGTAATTTGTTCCTAGGAACAGAGAGAGAGAGAGAAAGAGAGAGAGAGAGAGAGAGAGAGAGAGAGAGAGATCCCAACAGTGATTTGCATAAGACTCTTTATAATAAGAACTACTAATGTAACCCTTTAAGAGAATCAAGTCTTGGGGGAAATTGTACCTAAGCTTTTTACTAGGATTCCTAGCCCTCCTTATCAATGAGATAAATAGTAGAGAAGTAAACCTTATCCATTATGAGCACATCCCATCTAGAGCTTAACAAAGAAAAAACTACTTGGTTGAGTATAAAGTTACACAAATTGTTTATATAAAGAGTAGAAGTTTTGTTTGACTATTTAACTTTAAAATGCATACTGTGGAGATTCAAGCAATGTAAACTGTGTATTATCATTGTCAGTGTAAATTACAGGTCTTGATTTGCAGTAATCCTTCCCCAATGAGTGTCTGGCAAATAGCCAGGCAAGAGTACATAATTTAAAACACTCACATCAGTTTCGTTCTGAAGCATTTTGTTTAGTGTTTAATACTTTCTCTAGGGACAGGAAAATTACAAAAGTGCATTGTTTTGACATGAGCTAAAATGAGTCATCTCTCGTCATTACATTTTCAGGGATTTGGCATTAATCTTCTGAGACAATAAAGTATAAACATTTGAAATAAAATATCAATTTTCTGGAATAGTTTTATAAAGTCATGCTACTCTTCACATTGTAGCACCAAGTTTGAATCTCTAAATTAAGGTAACATCCTTTACCTATTTATATCCATTTTGGTTTTCCTCCAAATATTTTTTGCGACAGTTTTTCCATTATGATTAACATTTTATATACTTGGGTTCTAAACAGCAGGAAATTATTTAACAACTAAACTCGGGAGTGGTCAGGGGGTGGAACGGGGATAATCACCTAACACACTTTTAAGTTTAATCTTCATTATTAAAGATGTTCTGTCACTGATGTCCAAAAGGCTTTAAAACTGCAACCATTTGATACTGCAATAACATTACTGGGTCTGTATCCCAAAGAGATCATAAAAAAGGAGAAAGGACCTACTTGTTAAAAAATATTTATATTTGTTCTTTTTGTGGTGGCAAAGAATCAGCAATTGGGAGGATGACCATCAACTGGGGAACAGCTGAACAAATTGTGGTACATGTTGGTAGTGAAATATTATTGTGCTATAAGATGATTTCAGAAAAAGTTGGAAAGATCTATATGGACTGATGCAGAATGAAATAGCAGAAATGAGAGAACACTGGCAATATTGTTTAATGGCCAATTGTGAAAGACTTAGTTACTTTCAGCAATAAATTATCTGGGTCAGTTCTGAAGGATTTATGACAAAGAATGCTATCCACCTTCAGAGAAAGAACTGTTGGGAGTCAGATGCAGATCAAAGCATACTATTTTCCCCTTTAGTTTATTTATAGTTTTATTTCGGGGTTTTGGTTTTATGAGTATTCTTTTACAATAATGATCAATATGAAAGTATGTCTTGCATGATAATACATGTATAAGCCAGATCAAATTGTTTACCATCTCTGAGAAGGGGAAGGGGAATGAGGAAGGAGACAATTAAGTTGTTATAATTTCATAAAATACATGTTGAAAATTGTTATTACATATAATTGGAAAAATAAAATATCTTTGAATTAAAAAAAAATTTTGATGCATGTTTTGCATCATTCAGCAAAACCTTGAAGTCACTGGCTGACCAGAGGCTATTCAATGATTGTGGGTGTTCAGTGCCCATTTTGAAAGCCAAGATATTGTTTTCCATCTCTAAATCATTTGATAGCTCCCCATAACAACTTGTCCTGGCATAACAAAGCAAGGAGATTAATTACTAAGAGCTATTAAGGACTGAATATTTAACCTACTATTTCAAGATCCCTTTTAGCACAGCCAAGTCAACTCATAGGCTCAGAGAAATCTCATGGGGAAATGGGAAGGGAATCTGTCATTCCCTTCCCATCATTTTTGGTCTGGCTCTGCAAGCTGCTTGCCCTCAAGAGAGCATATACGCTTGATATAATATGGCTACTAAGAATCTGATACTAACAGCAAACTGAAAAGTAGCAAAATGCATTTGGCTGGACTGTGCTACAAATTAAACCCTTGATATTTAAAAATAAAAGATGCTCCATCACTTTGTTAAATCTCGATAACTGAGAAAACAATAAATCAAATGTGTCTTCAATCACAGCATGAGGAATATGGAAATATGTACTGCATGAAAGCACTAGTATAGCCTATATCAGACTATTTACTGTGATGGACAGTGAAGGAGAGAATCTCAAATTGTCAGAATTCCAAAATGTCAGAAAAGAAAAAAATTTCTAAATACCCCAATAAGTCAAACTTTATAGCATTTGCTGATTTTCAAGGTATAAAGGCTCACACTGAAAATGTAACAATTGCTTTTCCCAGCTAGTTTGAGTTGGTGCCAGCACACCTGGGCCTAACATGCCTTTTCTAAAATAGTAGCAAATTCACTCTTAAATTTCCCTTATGACAAGAGATAAGGATAATTCAGTGAGTTTAAAGCTACTATACAACTCCCAACTGTTAGTGGATACTGCTCCCTGTACCTTGTCAGACAAATGACTAGTTCATCCATCTAGAAATGCTAAATACAATGAAGGCACCCAAAGGAAGTTTAACATCTATCCAGAGAGAAATAACCTTGCTCGAGGCAAGGTTTGAAAACTGTGATCTGTATGTTAATGTTCACTGTACCACATGAGACTTGATTGTCTTAAAATAAATATTTGTGTCCATGGAAAATGAGAGTATTTGGCACTATGGATGAATAAATTTTGAAACTCAGAGAAACTTCGGTCACAATAGCACAAAACAACTATCACCAAACAGAACCAAACAAATCTAGAAACAATCCATGTATCTGATGATTGGGGCTGAATAAACTGTGTATTAATAGAGAGGTGCCAACCTAGAAAGAGATCCATAGAGGTGTGTTCCAATGAACACTACAATACTTATCAGGAATATATTTTGGACTACTGCTTTTAGTCTATAATTTCGTTGAACTATAAAACCTTACCCAAGTCTTCCCTCTGAAGAATCCTAACAATTCTTCTGGAACTATTTATATAATCTTATAATTTTGTCATAAGAAATAACAAATATGAAGCAAAAGGAAAACCATTAAGGGGCTGAATGAAGAAAGCAGAATCAAAATGATAGGCACACAACTGTAGAATCTCAGAGGTCATTTAATTTAAATGACAAGAGATCAAAAAATACTCTCTTCCACAGTTCTATTGAGAAGTAATCAAGTTTTTGCTCCTGAATATCTCTAATGAAAGGGAGCTCACTATTTTCTAGGGGAATCTCTTTGTGATAGATAGCTTTACTTGCTAATCTAAATTTAATTCTGTTTCACCCATTAATTCTAATCCTATCTTTGGAGCAATGATGTTGCTTCTTCCTGATGATTCTTCATTCAAGATAAATGTCTTCAGTTTATCCAATTGACTGGGTGTGTACTCCTCCCCTCTTTACCACTCTGATAGGATGCACTCTATCTGTAAATATCCTTCCTAATACATTGCAGACACAACCAAACTCTATTCTAGATGTGGACTGAACAGAGCAGAATACAGCAAATTTACCATCTCTCCCTCATTCTGGATTTTCTTTTTCATTATGTTCATAATGTTTTTTTCAATTGTGCTGAGCTCTTTGTGATTTGGTGTTTTTTTGTTGGGGGTGAGGGGAAAGGTTGGCAAAGATACTGGAGTGGTTTGCCATTTCTTTCTTCAGCTTATTTTACAGAGGAGGAAACTGAGACAAACAAGGCTGGGTAACTTGCTTAAGAATCACACAGCTAGTTAAGTATCTGGGTCCAAATTTGAATACAAGTCTTCTAGATTCCAGGCCTAGTGCTCTATCCACTGGAGGTATTTATTATTCATAAAGTCCCCTGAAATCACACTTATTCCATTGTGTCACACTTCTGATTTATTTTGAGCATGTAGTCCACAAAGACACTCAGATTTTTTTTATAGGAACTATTATCTGCCCACACCTCTCCACCTAATATTTGTGAAGTAGTTTTAAAATAATTTATGTGACTTTACATTTATCACTAATACATTTTATTATCATCTCAATGTTCTTGCCAATACAGTTTCTGTTGGAACCTGACTCAGCTAACATGCTAGTTAATCTCTCTCAGATTCATATCATCTGTAAATTTGATTACCATGTTGACTACACCTTCACCCAAGGCACTGCTTAAAATGGTAGAAAGCACAAAAATCAAGGAAAGATCTCTAGGGCATTCCACTAGAAATGGTTTTTGAAATCAAGCCATTGATGACCTATTATTCTTTGGGTCTGGCCATTCAGACAGTTCCAAGACTACCTGCTTGCATTATCATCTAACCTACATCTCTCTGTCTCATTCACATGGATACCATGAAAGAAAGTGTCAATTGCTTTGTCAAAATCTAATAAACCTTTTCTTGATCTATAGCATTCTACTAAAAGCCACAGTCTAGTAGCCCTATCCAGAAAGGAAATGAGGTTAGCCGAACATAACTTGTTCTTAAGGAAGCAATTCTGGTAATAATAATTACTGCTCTTTTGTAAATGCTCACATTCATCTCTTTAATGATACATTCTAAAATTCTGCTAGACACAGTAGTTATTCTATTATGGTATATTTAAAGATTTCGAACCAATGAATACACAAAAACCCTAGCCCTCACTTCTACTTTCTGCTGCCCAGATTAATTTATATTGCTAGCCATTAGGTTCAATCAACCAACAAATATCTTTAGGCATCTACTATGTGCCAGGTACTGTGCTGAGTGATGGGGATACAAATAGAAAAAATAAAACAACTCCCACTCACAACGAGCTTATATTATAATTAAAGAATATACATACAAGATACATATATATGTAGCATAAATATAAATTAATACACAAATATAGGCCTTTGTTGTTGAGTCATGTCAGACTTCTTGTAATCCCATTTGGGGTTTTCTTGGCAAAGACTGGAGTGTTTTACTCTTTCCTTTTCCAGAAACTGAGATAAATAGGATGAAGTGACATGCCCAGTTTTACACAACTAATAAGTATCTGAGCCCAGATTTGAATTCAGGAAGATGAGTTTTCCTGACTTCAGAGACCCCATAATCTATTCACTGTTTCCCAGCTATACATATATACATACATATATACATATACACCCACACCCACATGCCAAACTACCTAGTATTTAATACAACTAAGTGTTTATATGTAACTTTATTTTATAGGTAATTTATATGTAGTTAAATACAAGGTAGTTTGGGAGGGAAATCATGAGCAGTTGTAGGGATAAGGACAAGATATCATACAGAAGTTGGTGCCTGGACAGCACCTGAATAGAAGAGGAAAACTCTAAAGGGCATTCGGAGGAATTCATTCCAGGCATGAGGAATGACCATAGTGGCAAAGCCAAGAAGATGTGAGATGGAATGTCCTATCTGAAGTACCATGAAATAGTTAGGATGGCAAGAAGCTTAACCTAATGGTTGAAATAAGATTACACATTTGGGAAGTCCATGCCTCACCAGTATTAGTAACTGAGGATCAAGTGAATGCTTCCTATGGTATCTGAATAGTTTTCCACCCCCAAAGAAACATGTCTCTAACACAGAATAACACTACCACCACATATGGACAGACTGCTTCAGTGTTTGAAAAGCATTCATATCTGTTATATCCTTTTATTCTCATATTCAAGACAGGTTCTATCATCATTATACAAATAAGGAAAATGAATGAGGCACACAATTAGCCACAAATTAGGGGCTGGAAATCCGTTTTCCTAACTCCAAGTCCAATGCCAAATGATCCTGGACTCAGACATTTAAATCTTGCTAGAGTCTAGGGTACTTGGGAATCTACTGCTTGCCTCTGTAATAGGGTATGCGATCTGAAAACCCTCAGATATCTGATTATGATAGACTTTAAGACTTTAATCAGGTTAAAAATAAGGGTAACGGAGTCAACCATAACAGAATAAAAAACTGCGACTGCATCCCCGCCCCCCCCCAGCCTCCTTCAATCTTTCTCCATAAGTCATTAACACTAGATATTTCCGAAAACATTTAAAGTTTATTTAATGTTAAGAAAATAAACAAACAAACAAAAAAAAGAAACCCAAAAAAGAAAACAGAATAGCTCCATATGGATTTATCACTGACTCCTCAAGCTCAGCATGCCTAAAATTAAACCCATTCATTTTCTTTCCAAATGTTCTATTTGTTTCTCTGGCACTTGTGCCTTGTTCTTTTGGCAATGGTGCCACCATTCTTCTAGTTATTCATGTTTGAGAAGTCGGTTATGTGGGACTCTTTTCTCTCTCCATTATCCTTCCTCCAAAGAGTTGCCAAGGTCTGTTGGTTTCAATTCCTCCCATAACATTCCCACTTTGTACACAGTTGGTGCAAGGTTTTACTGCTTTTCACCTTGACTCCACATGTAGTTTTCTAACAGATTTCCCTGGAATCTATCCTACACCTGGATGACAGGTTGGGCATCCTGATGCACACATAAGATAATGGCACCTTAGTGCTGCATACCATAAAATAGTTCTCCAACACACATCAAATAAATATCCATCTTCTAATGCTTGTTATTCAAGATCCTATGCAGTCCAGGGGCTTCAAACAACCTTTCCAAATCTATATAACATAAATGATAGTCAATCATATTGGATACAGTTATCAAAAAAAAGTTATTGTTTTTTTTAAATAAACCATTATCTTCCATCTGTGTTTTGGTTCCAAGGCAAAAGAGTGGTAAGGGCTAGACAATGGGGGTCAAGTGAGTTGCCCAGGGTCACACAGCTGGGAAGTGTCTGAGGCCAGATTTGAACCTAGGACCTCTCATCTCTAGACCTGACTCTCAATGCACTGAGCTACCCAGCTGCACCCTCAAAATTAAAAACAAAACAAAACAACAAAAACCACATTCTTAACTCCAGGTTGTGAATCTTTGGGATATGCCGAAGCAGGTATTTTGCCTTTAAAAGAGAACTTATTTTAGGGACACATCTTTGATTAGAATAAGGCTGTGCATGTAGTAATTAATATTTTTTATTGTTATCAGCAGAGAAGATGTGAAACCAAAATTCAAAGACAGGCTCCTATTCTCCTGGGGCAAAACAAGGAGCTATTTAGGAAGTACTCTGGCATTTTGTGCATTAATATACCACAAAGGTCAATTAAATATATTTATGCTTACTTGATCAGGGCTTGTTGAATCAACAAAAGCATTTTACAGAGAAGACATATGTAAGGAGAAATTTTAAGAGGAAGAAGAAATAAGTATTTATATAGTGCTTATTATGTGCCAGTCACTGTGCCTTGCAAACATTGTCTCATTTGATCCTTACAATAACACCATAAGATTGGTGCTATTATTATCCCCATTTTTCAGTTGAGGAAACGGAGCCAAGTAGAGGTTAAGTGATAGTCACACAACTACTAAGTATCTGAGGTTAGATTTGAATTCATCTTCCTAACTCCAGGCCCAAATCTCTATCCATTTTGCTATTAGGTTGCCTAAGAGGCAACATGGTAAATGGAAAGAACTTTATCCTGGAAGTTAGGAAGTATAATTCAGACTAAGTGTCTGTGAGAAAACAAGTAATAGTCATAGAGCAAAAACCCCCAAATAAATTATTTTTAATATATATACAAACCTTCTATTACTAAAACTTTTTAGCAAAATAATTTACACAGTCAAAGAAAAAATGTTACTCTTTTTTTTTAAACCCTTACCTGCCTGATGTAGAATTGCTACTAGATCCTGATTCCAAGGCAAAAGAGTGGTATGGGTGGGCAACTGAGGTTAAATGACTTAACCAAAGTCACATAGCTAGGAAGTATTTGAGGTCAGATTTAAACCCTCCATCTCTAGGCCTGGCACTCTACCCACTAAGCCATCTAGCTGCCTCTGAAAAAAGCTTACTTTTAATAACATAAATAATTCCACTATTATCTTTAAACATGTCAATTTTCCCTTTCATTCTGGAATATCATTAATGCTACCCAATAAACATTTATTAAGTTCCTACTATTTGCTAGATACTAAGTGCGGGAAAAGACAAAAATGTAAAACAGTCTGTGCTCCCAATGGCCTTATAGTCTGAAGTAGAGAGTAAGAAGGGATGGTGGTGAAAGACAACATGCAAATAACTATATAAATTATATTAAGGAAAATTTTGAAATAATCAGCAGAGGACCTTGAATGAAGTGTGATCAGCAAAAGCTTCCTGGGGAAGGTGGGATTCTAGTCAAAGAAGCAAGCAGGAAGAGCTGAGGAAGGAGAGATTTCCACATTTGGTGGAACAGTCAGTGAAAATGCTCAGACAAAGGAGATGGTGGGTCTTATTCTAGGAAGAGCAAGGAGGCTAGTGTCACTGGATCACAGAGAATATATGGATCGAGGAGAGAGGGAATGTAAAGGTGTAATGGAAAGGCTGGGGAGTAATAGGGGATGAAGGGCTTTGAAAGTAAAAAATAAAAATTTTAAAAAAAGGATTTTTTATTTGATTCATAGAAGGATCTAAAGATCTTTCATAGCATCATAAAAAAAATGGAAGTTTTCCAGAAATGACAAAAATTACAAAATGAAATATTTTCATCTTAGAAATTTGTTTTTATAAGCTATAACAAAGGTTTTATGAAACTGATTGGACTCTTTCTGAATAATGCAAAAACTAAAAGCAAATATTAGATCTTCTTAAATAATTAGATTTATGTTTATCTGATAAGTAATATGGGCAGCTAGGAGGTGGAGTGGATAGAGCTGGGCTTACAGTCAGGAAGACTCATCTTCTCGAGTTCAAATCTGTCCTCAGACAGGTTTGTGATCTTGGACAAGTCACTTAACCATTTACCTCAGTTTCCTTAACTGTAAATATATATATCGAGAAAGGAAATGGCAAACTCCTCCAGTTTCTCTGCCAAACATCAACTAGGGTAAGAAAGTTGCACACAACTGAAACAACTGAACAAGAGATGTATTATGTATTATTTGTTGAAGGCCTCAAAAAATTCCACATGTAGCTAATGGGATCAAGGAAGAGGATTTGCAACTATCAATTTAATATCCTCCATAACAAAAGTGAAAATGATTTTTTATTTATATACCCTAAGTTAGCACTTCTGATGTCTATGTAAATAAACAATAATTAAGTAAACAGAAAAGTAACTCATGAAGTTTTACTTCTCACTTGAACATCTGTCTCAGTTTTCATGGGATGTGAAATTTAAATTTAGTTACATGCTGTACTAATAGGTTTGTGTGTTAGCAAAAAGGGTAAGTGATAAAAAGCACTAAAATGTGTAGTAAAATGAACACTTATTTGTGTGTGTGTGTGTGTGTGTGTGTGCATTTCAGAGTTCATCTATTTACAGATTTGTGGTTACATGAGAAAAGTTTTGTTTAGCTTGTCTTTTTATTCTCCATTGATCACACAGCACGGTATTGATCACACAGCAACATGCCACGTAGGTCAAAACCTGCTGGGCCAATTTAGTTCAATTGGCTAAAACACAGTAAAATTGTTTTGGAATTTCTTTCATTACACATTTACAACTTATCTATGCAAACAGTGAATAGAACAAGGCTAATTTTCTCCTACTCAAAACCACTGTAAAAAAGCAAGGGCTTTAAAATTCCAAGATCTAGGTTCCAATCCCATTTGTGTAACATTACTTTTTGTGGCCCTGATGAAGTAATTTCTCCCTGGGTCTCAGTTGCCTTATCTGTAAAACAATGGGATGAGACTAGGTAAACACTAAGGATTCATTTAGCTCTAAATCTATGATCTACAATTTTACTTAAAGTTCAAAGTAGTGGCAGGTAGGTGGCTCAGTGGACAGAGTGCCAGGCCTAGAGACAGGATGTTCTGGATTTAAATCTGGCCTCAGTCACATTCCCACCTGTGTGACCCCAGGCAAGCCACTTAACCCCAATTGCTTAGACCTTTCTACTCTTCTTTCTCAGAACTGATACTTGTAAGTAAGAGTTAAAATATATATATATATATATATATATAAATATGTATATATATATACTTAGCATATCATAGACTTTATTTTTTGTATATTATAAGCAGCAATTATAACATGCTTATTTAGCACTTTGAGTTTGCCAAATGTACCACATATGGGATCTAATTTTGTCTTTACAAAAACCCTGAGAGGTGGGTACAATCCAATTCTATTAGTTTCATCTTAAAATAAGGAAAGTGAGGATTACTGACTGGCACATAGCAAGTGCTTAATAAATGCTTGCTGACTCACTGACCAAAAGAAATTGTCCATGTCACATAGTTTGCAAGATTTCTTCTGAAATCAAATTCAGTATTTTTCCCTCTATGTATACTATATTAAATTCTCATAAAGGAAATTTCCCTCCCTAAAAACTGTCAACTTTTAAAAATTTATGATAAGCACAGGTAAAGAACAAATATGAATGAATAAAATCTAAAAAAAATAATAAACTTGAATCAGCTGCAGAATTTCAAAACTATGATAAAGTAACCAGAGTAAACACTGACTTTTAGGGTTTCAGAATTTCTTTATGTCCTTTAATATTTAACCTGCCCTTCCTTAGCATGTGCAGAATAAAATGGGAAATGTGGCAAGAACTATAGTTTAAACAGAAAATTAATTCAATCCCTTGAATTTTCTAAGAATGCCCAAGGGTCCTTTTAATTCAGAAAAAAGTTGGTTTGATGTTTTTGGTTTTTTTTGCCACATCTACTTCCTTCATCTGACCTCCCATGTTTGTCATTCATTCATTCAACAAACATATCAAATACCTGCTATATCTAGTAATTAATGGGTACAAAGATAAATTACACACAGTCATTATCAGGGAGTTTCTAATATAGTAAAGGACTCACAAAACTTATGTATGTTTTATTATATACTAAAAAAAAACAGGTATAAACAAAATGCTAGCATTTAAGAAAAAGAAGACATAATTTCTGGCTGAGGGATGGTGGAAGGCTTTATGGAGAGATTATCATTCCTGCAAAAAGAAAATTAACTGTATAAGTAAAGTCCAGAAGAGGCAGGAAGACTTGAGGCCTATTTGGGGATAAGTAACTAAAGTTTTCCTAAAACCAGGATTATCTGTAATGGGAGAAAAAATTGAGAAATTAGGACCTAGCTCAATCTGAGATTTTGGAAATCATCTAGTTCAGTGGTTCTTAACTTTAGGTCAGTAGACAGATTTGAGAAGGTCCCAGGGAAAAAAAATCAACTGTTATTTTCACTAACCTCTAAGAGTCCATTATACAATGACATTAAGGATTTCTAAGAGTTCAGCTCTCTTTTAAAACTCAACTTTTAAATTTGAAAATTGAGGTCTAAGAAAATGAATTAACTTATCCAAAGCTACAAAAGCATAAAGTATCAGAGGTGGGATCAGAACCCATGACTTCTGACTGCAAAGCCAGGAGTCTTTCCACTGTTTAATGCCATCTCCTTTATATTATAAAAAGACTTGTTCAGGTGTTTCAGTCATGTTCAAATCTTCTTGACCTTATTTGAGGTTTTCTTGGCAAAGATACTGGATTTTGATTTGCCATTTTCTTCTTCAGCTCATTTTACAGATGAGGAAACTGAGGCAAACAGGGTCAAATGACTTGCCTGGGGTCACAGACCTAAGTATCTGAGGCCAGAATTGAACTCTGGTCTTCCTGACTTCAGACCCAGCACTATTCACTGTGCCATTTAACTACCCCATAAAAGGCCTTTAATGTCAAAAAGTGAACCTAGACTTTATTTAGTAGGAAATGGGATCTTTGGTCAAAGGATGAATAGGTCCAAAATAATGATTCTGGAAATCTTCTTTGGTAATGGCACGAAAAATGAGTTAGAATAAGAAACTGGAGGCAAGAGGACTGCTCGAGAGACTATTTGGGTAGTCCATATTAGTAATAATGAGCCCCCCAAATTAAGATGGTAACATGAGGAGAGAAAGGTAGACAAAAGCAAAAGAAGATGATACCGAGGCTTCAAAGTCAGGCTGATTTGGAGGATTTTGTTTGCTTTAAAGTCTAGAAGTCAGCAAGGGTAACCCACTTCTATACGCTACCATCAATTACACTGCTCATTCTTCAGACAAGTTATGTAGTCTTTGGGGAATGTAGATTGTATAGGGTCTGATGTAGTGACTAATGAGCTCTTTGACCCTTACACAAAATTCAAGAAGCTAACCCTGATTCCAAAAAAAGCAAAGAAAAGGCTAAGCAAAGTATTTAAGGCCAAACATCTGGCTGTTTCCAGTGTTTTCATTGCCAATCCTAACCGCATTGCGTTTGCCATGTCTAAGGTCTCTTCAGTTCTAAATCTATTATAACATCCTGTATTTTACAGAATCTCAGAATTTAGCAATTCTAATCCCTTTTATTTCTAGATGGGAAAACTGAAGCCCAGAGAAATTAAGTGATTTCCCAAAAGTCCCAAGGAGAGTAAAAAGAACCAGGATTCAAATCCCTGTGTTGGATACCAGACATTCTCTTTCCACTGTCTCCTACTCTTCATAGGGTTGATGTGAGGAAAGTCTTCGTTAAATTGTGAAGCACCGTAGAAATGCCACCTATGCTATATAGGAACTTCACAGCAGATTACAATGAACAACAATAACAACATTCTGAATGCACTTTGAAAAGACATAATTTCATTTAAGAATCCACAGACAAAACATTCTATCTCCCAGCTATGGGTCTTTTCCCATATCTGGAATACACTTCCCCTCCTCATATCTGCCACCCTGGTTTCCTTTAGTCCCCAGTAAAATACCATCTTTTATAGGAAGGCTTTCCCAACTCTTAATTCTAGTGTATTCCTTTTGTTAATTATTTCCTATTTATCCCGTGTCTGACTTATTTGTCTATATTGTTTGCATGTTGTCTCCCTGACTAGAGACTTTGGGCTCCTTGAAGGCAGGGACTGTTTGGTTTTTTTTTTTTGGGCCTCTTTTTGTATTCTCCCCATTTAGCACAGTGCTGACATGAAGTAGGCGCTTAATAATTGTTTATTGGCTGGTTTACTATATTATCCTATGAAGCACTGACAATATGCAGAGTATTGAGATTGATATAGGAGGACATGTGATATCAAGTTAAAAGCAGACACAGTCCCAGAGGTAATTTAGTATTATATGTCATAATTGGTGCCCTACTTCAGAATAGCACTTGCTTCATTTTTACATATCTATCACTTATCTTCCAGTAAAGACCTATAACTCTGACTGATGCCTCATCATGGTTTGGAAGTGACTTTATTATCTCATAGGCTGTGTCCTAACAAGTCCTACTGAACTGGAAAGATTTTGATTGTGGGCCAGGTGACAGTCTAATTAACAAATCATCGCCCGAGGAGTAGCCACCTACATTGATTCTGATCCAAAAACTGGATGAAAAAAAAATTTTTTTTTTGGTCATTGTAACTCACAGAGAACAACATCTACTAAGGCATGGAGATATGGTCAACAACTTTGGTGGAGGGGGGACCCACTCTGATAAAATCAAGACTCTTGAGAAGAACTAAAGAAGTAGAAGAACCATAAGTTGGAAGGATAGAGAATGCCGAGTTATTAAATTTCACAGTTATTGTGAGTACAGTACTCTGTAAACTTAGCGTACTCTATAGATCTATTATCATTGTTGCTAATACTTAAATAGAAATATATAATATACCTACACAGTCATATATATGTATTTCTATATTTATGCATAAAAAGAGATGTGTATATGTACATACATGTAGATATTCTTACTAATGATTTCCTGGATTAACTTCAAGATTCAAACAATAAAATCTATGAGATTCACTTTGTTCAGAAGAAGCTTCACTGAAAGATCTTTTTCAGAATTACTAAAATTACTCAGCCACATAACACATATTGTTCCTAGAGGAAGCGAAGTGGTCCAGTGGATACAGCATTAAGCTTGGAGAGTTCAAATCCGACCTCAGACTGTATAATCTTGGGCAAGATACTTAACCCCTGTCTGACTCAGTTTCCTCCTACTATTAAATGGGGATAATAACAATATCTACATTCTAGGTGAGATAATATTTATAAAGCATTTAGCACAGTGTCTGGAACATAGTAAACATTTGTTAAATGCTTATTTTCCTCCTTCCTTAATTTCTTTTTCTTTGATGGAGTTTGTTGTATAGTCATTTTCTATAGTGTCCAACTCTTCAAGATCCTTTCTGGGGTTTTACTGGCAAAGATACTGAGTGGTTTGCCATTTCCTTCTCCAGTGCCATTGAGTTATGAGGCAATTCAATTTTACAACATAACATTGTCCTATTTGCTCATTTAAAAGAAAGATGATCAAGATAGATGATCTGCATTGATGAGATTACAGATTTATTGGCATTGAAGAGAATTAAAACAGAAAAAGGCTATTATTAGTATGAGAAAATTGTTGATTGGCAAGAAAAGATAAAAAAGTATGGACAAAAGTAATTATTTCTCAATGGCTTATTAATAAAAAAAGATTATTCTTATTTGTTAAAATGCATCTTATTAAACAGCGGATCACAAAACCATCAATGTTTCTTTTATAGATACTTTGCAACCTCAAATGATTGTACAAAGGACAATGGTGATGGTAGCTAAAGAATAAAATCTACTGTTTCATATAGTTACTTACATTCATTTAAATGAAGCCTAATAATTTGATCTCTACTTCTTAATCTCAGCTAATTAACTTGGTATTTTCTTAGGTTAGGCTTTTTCTAAGTGAACAAGATTTTCTCTTTCTTCACTTGACTCCACCATTTCCTTTCAGTGCTGCCCCTTTTCCGTACAACCTTTATATGTAATTGTGATATGAAAATGACATGGAAAAGCTAGAAAAATGTTTACTATACATAGAAAAATCACATGGATGCACTCACTAGGCAGGTTTCTTTAAATAAAACAGCCCCTCTGTAGTTAAGAGTAGCAATTATGTGGCTAACATTAGGGCAACAAATTTCCCCTTGCCTTCCTATTGCCATATGCCTGTCATTTTTCCCCCTATAGTTTCCATTCACTGTTTCAAACATATGTTGCCACTTATTTGCCAGGAAAGGAATCTCTGAACTACCCCCTATATGTATGATGAAATAGCAGACTGAATGGAGCCAGAGAGAGCACCATTAGCAGCTATTCACACTTCTGTTTTCTCTTAACTTCCTTTTCTCTAAAGTTTATTCCTCATATGTAAGGAAGGATGTGTAACCATAAAGACATCCATGACTCATGCTTTGGAATATAGTACTTAAACAGCATGCTGGAGAAGCCCACAGTTCCCACTCTTCTATGCCCTTTCACCACAACCAAAAGGCCATCTTTACAACTGTCTTTGAACGTTTATTTCCAGGTGGAAGATTCCTCTGCAAATCTCTCACCAAGCATCCACATTCTTTTCTTGTAAACTCACTGCTACAGTTTAACCAACAGTTAATAGAAAATCTTTTTATGAAGCATTTGTTCTTTGAGGTTAGGCTAGTTTGTGGGGATGTTTCCTGAGGTATATCAAGAGCTGATAGATAATACAATGAGGAGAAAGCAAAGGAAAAGAATTGAGTGGAGCTAAATCGCCTACTAGATTGTTCGCTAAAGATGAAGAAAGCATAAGGGAGCAAAAGGTGAGCTTATCTTCACAAATAAGCTAATAGAAAATAAACATGTGTGGCTTTAGCCAAAAAAAAAAAAAAAAAAAAAAAAAGAAATTTGTAGAAAGAGCACCAGACTAAGCATCAAGAAACCAGGGTTCAGGGCCTAGTTTTATCACTAAAATAGGTATATAATCTCTGGCAAATCACTTAATCTCTGAACTTTAGTATCCTCATCTATGAAATGAGTAGATTGGGTTTCTTGAATTGTAAAGTTACATTCAGTTCTAAAATCTACATTTCTGCTACATGAAGTACAAATAAACATATAACTATATAATAACAATATAAATATGTAATAATAAATTACATTTATAGACACTAATCATAGAAATTTAATGGATGGAAGGATCTTAGGGATAATTTTAAGTGATTAAAAATTTTAAAATATCCAAATATTGGTCTTCAACTTTTATGAACCTATGACTCTGCCATACCCCTCAAAAAATCCTAAAAAGAATATGCAAAAGTAAGATTTGGCAGTACATTTAAATAAGATAAACTTTTTCAGGCGTTCTTTGAATAATTCCACCAATAAAAGTAACCTTTTGAAATTAAGACTATTTGTTTTATCATTAGGAAATAAAGTAAAAAAGCATTATTTGAATGATATTGTTTAACGTGGCAACAAGATGTGGCCATGCAAATTTTCTTAAATTAAAATGTTTCAGGGGCAGCTGGGTAGCTCAGTGGATTGAGAGCCAGGCCTAGAGACGGGAAGTCCTAGGTTCAAATCCGGCCTCAGACACTTCCCAGCTGTGTGACCCTGGGCAAGTCACTTGACCCCCATTGCCCACCCTTACTACTTTGCCACCTAGGAGCCAATACACAGAAGTTAAGGGGTTAAAAAAATGGGGCACCTAGGTGGCAAAGTGGTTAGAATACTGGTCTTGTGATTAGAAAGACTTATCCTCATGAGTTCAAATCTGACCTTAGTCACTTATTGGCTGTGAGACCATGAGCAAGTCACTGAACTCTTTGTCTCAGTTTTCTCATCTATTAAAAAAAAAAAAAAATTAAAATGTTTCCTATTGATGTTCCTAAAGCCTATTCAGGCTTTCTTTGGGAGGGGAAGTCAGTCAAAAATTATGCCCTCAGCCAATAAGCAATAAAGAAATAGACTCTTAAAATTAAACAAATATATAAGGAGTAAAAGCCAAATGTTACTGGATGTGTTAAAAACTCAAATAGTGTATACCATTCTATTGAGTGGCTGCCCAAAAGAGCCAGAAAGCTAAGTGCAAAGCTTGAAGAATGACTCATTCTTAAAAAGGGTGATTTGAGCTTTGCCAGAATAGAACACAGTGACTAAGGAATAGAAAGTAATGAAATACGGATAAGTCTGACGTGTTATTCAAAAA
This sequence comes from Gracilinanus agilis, assembly GCF_016433145.1. Taxonomy (NCBI): domain Eukaryota; kingdom Metazoa; phylum Chordata; class Mammalia; order Didelphimorphia; family Didelphidae; genus Gracilinanus; species Gracilinanus agilis. The sequence goes on from NC_058132.1 coordinate 371,898,242, forward strand.
CTCAAATGGATCCATGATCTCATTGATTTGAGACTTCCATCTCTTGATGCAAACAGCAACCCAACCATGGTGTCCACCTTGAGACTCTGCCCAAGTTCTCCCATTAGTTCTCCATAAGGGAGATCCATTGAAAATGCTGGACTCTTTAGCCTCTTCTCACACTGCAAGGGTAATAGAGCCTTCCTTCCTTTTTATGTTTCCTTAGTCACATCTTTGACTCCTATTTTTCTTTGAAGTTCCTCACTGGATAGATAACATAGGTCATTCATCCTCTTCATATCCCTCACAATAACCCCCATGAATGACACTCTTTCCATTCTTCAGATACTGTTATAGTCTATGCTACCTCACAGCAATGCTAGAAAAATGCTGGTATTTAAAAGATGAGAAGCCTGAGGGGATTAAATAAGCCTTGTAATTTCATGAAGGCATTCCAGATCACTTTTCTCTTCCTGTTTAACTTTGGGCCCAAGTCATTCATTGTCTATCTGTACTGCTGTGTACATGCTAGCTAGGTTTCTATTGGTTTTTCATCCAAATATACAGTAATAGACAGTCTTCACATATTTCGTTTTTCTTGTGTGGATGATCAGGTCAAAGTTTTTTGAGAGGTTACAAATCTCTTTGAAGAGGCTATGCAATGATCCATGGGTTGAAACAACCAGCATAATGTTACCAACAAACCAGGGCACCACAGGGACCTTATATCAACAGAGAAATTCTCTTCAATTAGGAATCTGTGCTGGATCTCTTCCATCACACTGGCAAATATCTTGGGCAAGATTTTATCTCTCTGTTTTAGTCCTGGCTTGAGGTTTTTGATACGTCATTAAACAAAGGTATTTCTTCTGTTATAGTTTTCAAGAAATCTTAAGTGATTTTGATATATAAATGAGAGACATCTTGTTGGAAAGGAGTCTTTAAGACAGCTTTGGGCTTTTCCAAATCAAATACTTTTTTTATAACTACCAAACAATAAGCACAATAGGATCATATATTCTCAGTTTCTTTCAGTCAGTTGTGATACGGTAAAGTTGTGGTCCATTGTTGAATATTTTTTTTTGAAAGCCTGCTTGTTTGATAGTAACATTCACTAAGGATTCATGAAGCGTGAGTAGATGACTTGCATAAAGATTTTGTGTATGTGGGAGAGCAGTCAGACATGCTGGTAGTAGTTAATGGTTTTTCAGTTGCCTTTTGGGGAGAGGGGTAGTTATTAGTAGGCTCTTAGATTTTCTTAAACACATTTTTGCTACCCTTCCCTCATTCAGATACCTTACATATCAATTCCTCAGTACCGTGACAGTTGTGTCCCCTTTAGCATGGATCTTTTCTACATACACTTAGCCCACTACAACTGTTTTCCTATTCCCTGTCTCTTCATTACCATGTTTACCTCTCCTGTGAGTGTATTTACAATTATGATACGAGGGTCCAACTATGGCTGTTCCATTGTCCTTGATGGCAAAAACAGAAGTAGTCATTACAGACTTTTATATTTTCACCCTCATAAGCCCTTGGGATCACTTTACTTGTCTGGATCTCTTTTCAAGCTTTTTTTCAACTGGTTTTATCCTCCATTGGTTCTCTCTGCTTTATGAATTGATACTGTTCTTTCAACCTCCTATGTGATTTTACAATCGAATTTATATTATAAACCAGTGTTGTCTTTGGAAACTGTCTCTCTCCATTTGGCAAGTAAGTCAAATATTTACTAACTAAGGAACTCTTTTGGTCTTGTTTAGGTAAAAGATTTACATTAGTTAAACTTCAGTATTAAATTATAATCCATGTTAATGTAATTTATTATGTCCATTTCTTGGAGCTGATTACCTTTATAAACAGATCATGATTGAGATGTTTCAGTGGCATGTCACATATTTTTCTCATTACTCTTCTTGTTTTTTTCTAAATCTAATCTTTACAAAGACAAGTCATTGGTCTTACTCTACAACAGACAGCTGATTTGGAACTAATATCCCCATCACTAACAAATAATCTTGGTAACTCATGCATTGTATTATTTTATTTATTTATCTTAGAATCAGTACTGTGTATTGGTTCTAAGGTAGAAGAGTGGTAAGGGCTAGGAAATGGGGGTTAAGTGACTTGCCCAGGGTCACACAACTAGGAAGTGTCTGAGGTCACGTTTGAACCCAGGACCTCCTGTCTCTAGGCCTAGCTCTCAATCCACTAAGCCACCTAGTTGCCTCCATATTCACTGTATTATTAAAATAAAACACATAGACTATTAAAGATTTATGAACACATAATTGATAATTCTATATGTAAATGGTCTATTCAAGATAATCCACAGCAAAGGAGAAGTAGATCTAAGCCCACTAAATTTCTTCTACCTAGGTAGACAGTGGCTTATCAGGAGAAGAAAGAAATGTGTCCAGGCATAAGAAATTCCATATCTGAATGCATTTCACAAGGAAAAAAATATTTTGAATAAAAGTTAAGTTGGAAGCTAGCTCTAAAAGGCCTATTAAACAATCACATAGTTTGAATTCTGTACTTTCCAGATGGAATTATTTACCAATACCTTATTACAGCATCTACTTGAGTCCTCTGAGTTTTTTAGGTTAGCCTCAGAACCTAACATTTTGTCCACAGGCAAATGTGTTCTGAGTTTCAAGCAACCAAATTACTCCTTAATTTTTTTAAACACAACCCATTTGTAAGTTGTAGATTTGTCTATATTTAGGTTCTCCCAAATTTATCTTATTCTCTAGTCTACAAGAGCAAATTATACTATTAACCAGAATAGGTGCAATATTTTCCCAATATTATTCTATCAATGAAATGACAAACAAAACACACTAGTAATATAATTTTAAAAATTAAAAAAAAAAAAAAGATGAATTAAAAGCAGCTAGTGTTTGCCTGACTCTGTCCCCAAACTCCTTAGTACTAGAATCTACTACACAGGACTATAGTTGCACATTCCTGATATGGTTGTACATATCACTTTACTAATTCACATATTAAATGTTCATCCATTAAAATTTTTTAGATGGGGCTAAACTGCTTATTAGTTTTCTGTGGTCTGATGATTAAAAGGTAAAGTCAAACTCATCCATCATACTTTTTTAAACAGAAAAAGATATACAAATGAAAATACAAATTGATTCACTAAAACTGTATATTCTCCACCCCCAATATTCCAAGTTTATAATTTATTAAACACATTTTTTAAATTACTAAGTTCTAGGAATGAAAGTAATATTTAATCATAAATTTTTCAATAAAAAGAATGTTAGTAAATAAGGGATTATCCCAAAGGGCAACATGTAACTCAACTATTATTTGCAATTCTATGAATCTTTGTTAAACCCAGTAATAAAAATTCAAGAAGAAATGACAATGATTGGTTAAGTTAATTGCTTATTTATGCTATCCCTTTCCTCCAATCTAGATTACCTATGACAACAAAATTAAGTTGATTTCTGACAAACTCCTATCTTTTGGGTCGAAAATCTTCTCTATGCTTAGGCCATTTAGATTTAAAGGTCCTTCAGACCTAAAAGATTTGTTATTGAGGCATCAATATATCATAATGGAGTTTAAGTTTTTAGCCCAACAAGGATGTACGAGTTTCTTCAACTGTCAACCAGAGAACTAGGCAAGTGGGTTTGTTTTTAATCAGTCAAAACTATTTAGGATCAAAGAACCATTTAAAGCTGGAAAGGCCCTTGGAGGTCATCAAGTACAAATAAAAAAACTGAGGGATGGAGAGATTAAGTGACTTGTTCAAGATCATACGGATAACATCTGACTCAGGATTCAAACTGAGGCTTTTCTGACTCAAAGTCTAGTCAAGAACCTATCCATTAAAGCAATAATTTCATTATGAAATAATCACAGAATCACAGAATTTTAGAGTTGGAAGTGTGTACTTGTGTACACTTGAAAAGGAGTCTGACTATATATCATGTCCAACAGAAGTCATCCAGTCTCTAATCAATAATCTTCCATGAAAAGATGTAGGTGTTACTACTTCCTCTCCTCTCCCTTCCTTCTTAACTCTCTATAGTCTAGCTTCTAGTCTCTTTTTTCAACTAAAACTGATCTCATGAAAGTTATGAATAATCTCTTATGGCCAAGCCTAATGGCCTTTCCACAACTCTCATTCTTCTTAATCTCTCTACACTATACTGTTATCTTCCTTATTACCCCTTTTCTCCCAGTGTTTGTGGCATGGCTGTCTCCAGGTTCTTTCTTTTCCTGCCTATCTGACCATTCTTTCTCAGTCTCCTTTGCTGGTTCTTCTTCTAGGTCACATCTGGTGTCCTAAGCCTTCTTATTTTCTCCCTCTATCCTATTTCATTTGGTGAGCTCATGAGACTCATAATTAAATCTCATTGATTTCATGCTGATGATTTTTAAATCTACCTATCTTGCCCTAACCTCTCTGCTGCCCTCCAGTTTTGCATCTCCAGTTATCCACCAGATATCTCAAACTAATTCTAATTGATCCCTATCATTTCTAGGTATCTAGCATGTAAACCCCTTTTTATTTTGACCCCCGCCTTCTACCTTTCCAGTATTCTTAAACCTTATATTCTCTGCCCCTTGCATCAGTCCCAAGGACACTGGGATTCAGTGACCCAAACTTCTTTGTTGGTCATTTTAAAAGATACTCCATTACACGATTCCAGGCTTTTTCACTGGCTATTCTTCCTGCATGGAATGGTCTCCTTCCTCATTTCTGTCTCCTGGTCTCCCAGGCTTCCTTCAAATTCCAGCTAAAATCCTACCTTCTATGGGCATCTTTTTCCAAACTCTCTTAATTTTAGTATCTTCCCTCTGTTGGTTATTTCATATACATCTTGTATACAGCCTGTTTGTACATACTGCTTTATAGATTTTCTCCTATCTTAGTCTACGAACTCAGGGCAGGGACTATTGACAAAGAGTAGATGCTTAGTAAATATTTATTGACTGATTGTCGAGAGAATTGTATTAAATACCGAGAGGTGAAGTCACCTGATCAGTCCAGAGGTAGCACTTAAACTCAAGTCTCACTGGTTTCAAGGTCAGTTCATGATCCACTGGAGCATGATGACTCATAGAAAAGGCTGTATAACAGACACTTAATAAATGCTTAGTAACTAATATCAAAGCTAGCATCAAACCTACAAAAATGTGGAGGAAAATAACAGAATCAATGACTATTAGAATTGTATGAGACCTTACAAGTCATTTAGGTCAGCATATACTTGAATTATGAACCTTCTGTGCAACATGTGCAGATATGAGGCCTCCAAACCTCTTACTAATCATCTACAAAGATGCTGTACTTACTATTTATGCTTTTTTAAAACACGATAACAAGACGCTATGTACTCAAGAGGGTACTCCAGACCTTTCATGAAAATCATTTATGCTAAGAGGAATGGGAAGGATTACAGAGAGAGTTTGACTTTTGACTAACCTGCTATGTTGCTTTGGGCAATTATTTAATCTCTCCACGACCCAGGAAATTCTCCAAGACTGTAAATTACAGATAGCTGATCGTGTTTGGTATCAATACAGGCATTTTCAAAATGGGTTTTTGAAACGGTGTTCAAAATGTTGTCTATCATGATAGTCACAGATCCTCCCACCTTCCCTACCCCCAAAAAAAGGAAAAAGGAAGAGGAAATGATATAACAATGTTTATTTCAGCCAACATTTTTTAATTTCTCAACTAAAGCATTACATACCAATTATACCAAACAAATAATGCATTGGTCAACAACAAATAACAGGGACAAAGGAAAGGACTTCTTAATTTTCCTCCATCTGGCAGAGCTCTCCAAACATAAATGCTATTAATTTCTTAAGATCACAGATTTAGAGCACAAAAGGAGCATTGATGTCCTCTACTTATCTTTTTGAGGTCCACTATTTCCTTGATTTATCTTACAGTTAAAGAAATTGATACTTAAAGAGATTGTGGCTATCAAGTCACACAGATGGCAAGTCAGTATTTGAGCCCAGGTCCTCTGATTCCAATTCCAGCATTCTTACCACTAAAAATACTTAATAGAAAATGAGAGTTTTTCATATCTTCTTCAATTTTTTCATTCTTTTGATTGTGTTTTATAGACTCTTGCTGCCTTGTGAAGTCATTTGCTTCTAGTTGTTCGATTCTAATTTTTAAAGACTGAATGAGTTGTTGTTTTTTTTTTCCCCCAAATGGCTGCTTAAATTTATTTGCTTGATGCTTAATGGTCCTGGCACAAAATAAAAGTTAGCCAATATTAAGAGAATGGAAACACTGATTTAAAAAAATCATAACAGCTTGATAGAAATTAGTGTTTACACAAAGTAATCTTAAATATTTTTGCCAGCGAATAGAAAATGAATGTAACAGACAGGACACCAAGAAGGCTTTACACATTTACATTCATCACCTGACCATATTTTAGTCACCATAATATCTTCTCTCCAGATTTTAAAAAAATAGTTATGTTGTTTTCTATAACATATCAAAGCTTTTTTTTTTTTTTGTACAAAATCAAATACAATTTGATTCACAATTCACAACAGTGCAATAGGTAGAGGAGCATACAACCACATCCAAGAGGTGCTGAAAATAAATACTCAAAATTCTAGGGAATAAAGATTACCAATGTTCTTGGGGTTCATTTTCATTGTCATATATTGAATATTTGACAAATTCATGGATATCATTTAGTCTAACAGATAAGAATATTCAGTCTTAAACAGAAAGTGGCCCAAGAAGACAGGCGTTAGGGAAATATCACCGCTTTTAGGTATAAACCTCAATGAAACAAGAAGGAAAAGAGCATAGCAACTATTAAAAAGTAATGTTTTTCTATTGCTGAATCCTATCAAATGGGAGGCTATAAATCAGGCTCACTTGAAAGATAGAATTTAAGATTTTGTTCGAGTATATGGCTTAACCAGGCAAAGAGACATTACATTCTAGCCTAAGCAAGCAATAGACTGAATGAGTTTTTAATGAAACATAATTTTCTAGTTTGGATGCAGGTAGAAAAATTTTTAGAAGTTTAAGTTAAGGGGAAGCTGGGTAGCTCAATGGATTGAGAGTCAGGCCTAGAGACAGGAGGTTCTATGTTCAAATCTAGCCTCAGAAACTTCCTAGCTGTGTGACCCTAGGCAAGTCACTTAATCCCCATTGCCTATCCCTTACCACTCTTCTTCCTTAGAACCAATACATAGTATTGATTCTAAGGCAGAAGGTAAGGGTAATTAAAAAATAATAATTTAAAGTAGTCCTTTAGACATTGAAGGACTACTTAAGAATCATCCCAATGCTAACTAATACAGCTCTCCAAATTCCTCAACTGGGATAATCTTCCTTCTCTTAGAAATAAATCTATAGTTATTATAAAGACTATATTTTTTGAATTTATAATTTTTGATTTATTTATATTTGAATTTATAATTTTGAATTATGAAAGAGAAAGGAATATCAGAGTCACATGGTTGTAAAACCAGGCTAGTGTTTTAGGTCATTGATAAGGAAGAAAATTGTAGTAGTACAACTTGCGGAATATCATAATTATTTAACTGAGAAGTGCTAATACATTTCTTTTCCTCTGGGGAAAGAGGAATAGCATAATATAAGTATCACAAAACACAGCAGAAAACAACTGAACAATGAAAGAACAGAACAACAGAAAAAGCTACAAAGTTGTGAATTCAAGACTAGAATTGAGTGTTCCAGCAAGTCATGTCTCTTCTGGCCTACCTTTTCTTCCTACCACTCATTCACTCTTATTTCCTACCACTTATGGAGATGCAACCAGTCTGTCAAGTCTATTCATGGTCTCTCACACATACCAGATTCAGTCTTTCCTTGGTACCCTTTGCATTGTTATTCTAACTAGAATTTCTTCCTCCTTTACTCTCCACTGTAGCCACAGAGCTTCCGTGTACCTCAAAGATCTCAAATTCTACCTTTTCCTTGAAGCATTTGTAAAAAACTCAAGATCACACTGATCTCTCTCCCTTCTCTAAATTCTTGTTACATCAATAGCCAACAATTCATAGTGTATCACTTAAGTGTTGGCTAAATTTCCAAGTGTGTTACTCATGTGTCCCAAGCTCATCTCTAAGGTTCCTTGGAGACAACTACCAGCCTTATATAATTACTTTACAATACCCACAGCACTCAAAACTGATTTAGTAGTCACTCAATAAGTACTTGTTGATGGATGGGTTTAAAATAAATCATTACCTACAGAACAAGTTGAATTTCTGTAGATATTAACACATACATACTCTCCTTTCAGTATAAATCCTCATACCCACAGAGTTTTAAAGAGGAAACAATATTTTTCTTTCTCAGGATGTCTCATCAATAGTAACAGTCCTGAATCTCTAATGTAGAAACAAGAGTTACAATTTAGAGGTGGTATTTTTAGCAGCTCAAATAAATTATGAATACATTTATTCATCAGTATCAGCTGAAGAATTGGGAAACATTTTTTGTCCCAAGGCACATACAGTTAAAAAAACAACGAAAGCTTATAGACAAGATTTGAAAGCTAGTCATTAGTTTCGATCCTGATGTAAACACCACCTCATTTATTCCACCACCCCATTCGTTTGAATATGTAGCAGTCATAAGCTGTGTGCCCTAAAAACTAAAAATATTTAAAGATGGAATAGATATAGGTCACCATATTTAAACATATCTGTCATTTCTGGGCAGAATTAAAGCAAATTAAGACCTTAAAAAGAAGATTCTCCATCTCAACCCTAGAAAGTTGTTATGGTCGGCCCTTGCTATATTGGTTCACTTACTGGGGCTTCACTGTATCATAGGTTTAAAAAAAAAAAATATATATATATATATATATATAATTCTGTATTGTGGAGTTTTCCTTATATCACACAATTTTGTGGATGAATACCATATTGTACACAATGGAAATGCAGTATTTACACCACTACCACTTACTTGTGCAAGTTTGCCATCATGAGATTATACATGGCATTCTATTGACTGATGGAATGAAAGGCAACTAACTACTGTGCTGTGTTTTGTATCTTGGGTGCTGATTAGCTCAGTAACTGCGGGTTAATAAGAGTGTGGAAAAGATTTATAGGAGAGTGGGAAGGGTTTATAAAGCATATATATATATATATATATACATATATATATATATATATATATATATAAAATAAATATAATGCTGCCACTTTGTGCATTTTCACCCATCCCAGGGGTCTCTGGAATGTAACTCCCGTGATAGGTGAGGATCACTGTATTCCTATATTAGAATTTCCTGTGTTTGTTTATCTGTTAGTTTTTAGTCAGTGGGGAGATGGGGAAGAAGCAGGAGGACAAGATGTTGGCTCTATTAGGCTTTCAAAAACAACTCCAAAAGTTGAAGTGGATATTATAATGCTTTCTATCCAGAGGCAGATATTAATTTGTGACAATATGAAACAGATATTCCAGGTTTCTGATAGTATTCTCTGCACAATTACGATGAGAATTCTGCTCTACTTTAATGCCTATAAGTACAACCAGGAAATTCTATTTTGACAGTTCAATTCCACATTTATTAAGCATTTACTCTGTGTTAGGCATGGGGAATAAGAAGAGAAAAGAAAAAAAGTCCCATGCTTCAAAAGGGAGATAGTCTACTGAAGGACTATATTACTATAGCTAAAGAGATGGGGAAGAATGAGTTATATTCAAGCACTTTTTTCTCCACTAGCCTGCATCTTGTAAACAGCAAGATGCCACAGTGAATAGAGTGCCTGAACTGGAGTCAGGAGATTTGGGTGTGTTGAATTTAAGGTACAAAAATTAGATATCCAGCTGGAGACATCTTTTAGGCCCATGGAGATAAAATTTAGAAGCTAATGAAAATAACCACGGCTGGAGTTATAAATTTAGGCAAAGTAGGCAGGTAGTTAGCATAAGAGTTTGTCAAAGAAAGAAAACAAATGTAAAGAAAACATATCAAAAAAGAATGGAGGACAGAAAATTGGTAAATAGCTATGTTTAAGGATAAGAAAAAGAATCAAAAGGGAGAGGAAACAGAAAGTTAGTTAGAAAAGCAGGAGCAAAGTCTTGGGAGCCAAAAAAAAAAAAAAAAAAAAAAAAAGGTATAGTATTCCAGAAGGTGGAGGTAGTCAAAAGTACAAAATGATAAAAATAAGTTAATTAGAATGTGAAATAAAAAAGACACCACTGGATTTTGACCCAAGTGGTCACTAGTAATCTTTGAGATATTCGCTTCAAAAGTGAGGACAGTCATATAGCAGAGGCAGGAAGTAGGGCCTTTGGCTTCAGATCATATTTTATAGAAACAGTAAGTATGAAGGACGGGATAGAGGGAAGGAGGAAGGCAGAAAGGAAGAAAAAGAGAAGGAGAGGGGAGAGAGAAAGTGAAGGGGAAGAGGAGAGAAAGTCAGGGAGAGGGGAAAGAAAGAAGGGAAGAGAAGAGAGGAAGAGGAGGAGAGGATAAAGGATAGAAGAGGAGATGAAAAGGGTGGGTGGTAGAATGGGATAAAACATTGAGAAAATGAATTTTTATAACTTGGTAGACCTGAAGGTCATTTGTAGAAAGATATATTAGGAAAAAGCCAATGGAGAAGGAGAGGCAGAAGAATATTCATCAGAAAAGGGAAATGACTGATTTCTCAATGAATATCATGAAGGAGGCATTTTTTTTCACTTTGCATAAAACAATTTGTCAATCTTCCATAACTATTACTGAAGAAGTGATAATGAATGATTTGAGCTGCTAACAGTCTATTGGCTGAATGATGCACACACAACTGGGTTTAAGGGGAAATGAAAAAAGTCTTGGTTAAATCACAAGCATGATCAGGCATTCCTGCATTCTCTAGAATTAACATTACAGTAAATAACTATAAGTGATAGAGAATACATGAATCATCCAACTTACAGACTATATTTCATCACATTACATATGGGTGACTAGGAGGTTAAAAGCAAGATATTCATCTAAAACAGAAATGAAGATGGGTCTGTTGGTTATACTCAAGTGGATCTGATTAACAAAAAGAAAGATCTTTGAAGAAGGGGCTGTTTTTGCTATTTTTGAATCCACAGCATTTAAGCACAGTCCTTAGCATAAACAGTAGTCACTTTTTAATTGACTGATTTGTACTCTCATAATAAATAAGAAATCAGAAGGCAAGGAAAATACCTGCATTCCTATACAATTGACACTTCCATAGTCAATAATCATTTGTTTGTAGGTCATGAGAACCACTAATGCCTTATCAATAAAAGACAAGTTTTAAAATTTGTCCAAGTATGACTGATTCTGATATTTCCTGATATCAGTATATTAATACTGGTCAAAGCACAAGGTCCTTCTTATACTAAGGAGCCAACATGTTGTGTACAAAAGGAAAAAGAATGAAATCTCAGAGATTTGAGTTCTAGCTCTGCCTTTGTCATTAACTAGTTATTAATAAAGTGAGAAGAAACAGAGAATAATTTGTACAATAACATAAATATTATAAAATGTTATAAAAGTGAATTATTTTGAAAGGCTTAAGAGTTTCAATCAACTAAATGGCCAAACACAATTCTAGAAGACTGATAAAGAATAAAGAAGAATATTGCCTACGTCTTCAGAGATGATAGGCTCCTCCTAACTCCCACCCTCCAAAGGAACAAGAAATTCATTTTTGGATGTGAGGAGTATAGGAATATATATTTTGCTTGACTATGCTGATGCGATATATCACTTTACTTCCTTTGATCCCCCTCTCTCTTTTTCCTCTCTCCTCTTCTATTCCTCTTTTCCTTCTTTCCTAGGGGTAGAGGGAGGTAGGAGGGAAAAAGTAAATGCCGCTTGACAGAAAAAATTAGATAAAAAATAAATAGCAATATAGAACTTCTAGGAGATGGGTATATAGTTATTAAAAAAAAAAAAGAGGAATTAAAGACAAATTTGGAAATCCCAATGATAGAAATCTGGATGGGAGGAAAAGCATACATGTTCTCTATTCTATCATAAACGATGTTGATAGCTCAAGGGGAAAAAGGAATTGATGGAAGTAAACACTCCTTTGTTGGTGGAATTGGCTCTTTATTTACCATCATCCCTCTTAGGAGTTCTAGGTATTTTATATTAAGTATGCAAACAACAAAGGATGTTATGCTAACTCTAATAAAATAAAAGTAATCCCAAATTACTGGATAGAGGTTGCTAGAAAAAATAGGTAGGAGAGATTTCAATAAGGAAAAAAAATTTAAATAAAGATAGGAAAAAGTTAAAACAAAATCTTTATTTCAGGAACCAATATCCCTGCAAGGGAAGTGTGATATAAGAATACTGAGGAAAGAATGGGTTGAGAGTCAGAGAACTTGGCTGTGAATCTATCATATTACTTAAGTAATGCTGGGCAATTCATTAAACCACTAAAGGCCACTTCCTCACTAGTAAAATGAGAGCACTGGACTCAACAGACAACCTTTATAATTTCTTTCAGCTCGAAATCAATGAACCAATGTATAGGTATTTAATTACTATGTATATCAACAAACAGAGAATTCTGAATAAAGATCCTGATCCCCAAAATATGTGTTTTAAATATATAACACATGAAATATATAAAAGATATAACATCAGTTATAATTCTTAAAATACTAGTAGACTCAAAGATCAACAGATTTAGCATCAGATCGCCTTACAATATAAAGAATGTTAGAACTACATGAGATAGACCACAAAGACCAGTAAGTCCAAATTCCCAGAGAAATTAAGAAATTTGGACATAGTTACACTGCTTGTGAAGCAGCATGGTAGAGTAGATACAAGAGTTAATGGATAGAACTTGGTTCAAGTCCAATATAGGGCATATGGTGGCCATGGGCAAATCACTTAAATCTTTTGGTGATCTAGCCAACTCTCTAAAACTCTAGATTGGAGGGCAGTGGATGGTTCAGTGGACTGAGAGCCAGGCCTAGAGATGGGAGGTTTAGGCCCTTACCCTCCCTCTTAGAATCCTAAGAGGGAGGGTAAGGGCCTAAAAATAAACAAACAAACAAACAAACGAATGAATGAATGAAATAAAATAAAATAAAATAAAACGCTAGAATGAAGAGAAGACACAGACTAGCATTAACAAGGGCTCTTTCCTCATCTAGGAGAACCTGACATAAAAGAAATCACAAATTCGGTCCCTACGCCTATACACACTATTGGAAGCAGAGGCAAAATTCAAAACAATACCTCTTCAGTCTCATGAAGGAGGTGGTCAGAATTCTTACCTGAATAAATTACTAACCTAGATATTTTCCCTTCATACAAATGTGTGCATGTTTATATGCAGGATCGATCTCTCTCTCTCTCTCTCTCTCTCTCTCTCTCTCTCTCTCTCTCTCTCTCTCTCTCTCTCTCTCTCTCCCCTCTTAGTGTACTTACTTCCTGGTAAATTTACATTTCCAAAGCAAAAGCTCTATTTCACCAAGTTATATGTGCTAGCAAAGTAAAACAAATTCATTCTACAATGTAAGTATATTTGGGTCACCAACAATGAAATGGAATGGTTAAACTTACTCTACCTCTCTTTTAAAACTGTGGTCAAACATCTTAGTGACACCCTAAAATATTTTCCATTCACTTTAAATAATACCATTTCTGTTATAATTGGCACCCATGGATTTCTCCAGAAAAGTTTTCCATTGATCAATGGTAGCTCCATGTATATACAAAAAGATAATTTGCCACATTTATTTTCTTCAAAAGTTCATTACTAAAAAAGTCATGTTAGGCATAAACCATTCAACAGGGTCACTTTAAAAATGGACTGGATAAAACACTGGGAACAATCTGTACTGGCAAAGGACAAAGAGGATGACCTAATAGGCCTTTTCCATCTCTAATTTCTCTGATTCTAGGAGTTTTTTTTTTTGTGTTTTTTTTTTTGCTCCTGCAGTAGTAATACTTGTGAGTTCAACAATTTCTCAAAACTATTATTAGTTACTAAGGAAACAAAACATGTTTGCAGAAATAAATAAGCAAACTTACAGGACCTAAATAGCAGGCCTTTCCTCTTCCCCATTTAATTCTCTTATGATGGCGTCATATTATCAATCCTTAATTCTCGCCAAGTCATCCTGCTGACCCCCTGGCCATCTCACTGAAGTATTGTGGCTAATGTGTAGCTTACTGCAGAAACTAAGTCTGTTAGGTTTTCCATGAAACAGCAGATTTCTTTGTTAAAAGGCCCCATGCTTGTCTTGTTAAACTTCAGACCTGAAGGCTTCAAGATCACATTTTATCTATGAAGTGAAAACAAATAGGGCCATTCTATGAACACCAGGTATTGTTGGTTCAGTATAAAATAACCATTTCTGGAAAGAATACATAGACAGCCCTTTGGAAAAGTAATCGGGATAAAACTACACAAAATTTCCCCTAAAATTCACTGATTTCAAGTAAACATGTCTTTTAAAGGCCTAACATTTCTTTGCAGCATCAGGGAGACCAATAGTAATATTCTGAGAACTAATGCTAGAGTCAGCCAAAGTCAGGTGGCTTTTCTGGGTAGCATAGGATCATAGATTTGGAGCTAGAAGGGACTTGAAAGATCATTTGAGTGCCCCAAACTCTCATTTTACAGAAAAGGAACTGAGATTCAGTGAGTAGATTGTCCAAGGCCTTGTAGATAGTAAATGACATTGTAGATATTTGCACCCAGGTCCTCTTACTCCAAAGTCTCTCTGTTTTACCACATTATTCAATGTTTTGTAAAAGAGAGCAACAGCAGGAGGTTGAACAACTAAAAAGAAAACTGGCTAGCCAACATATACAAGGAAAGAGAAATGGGCATTCAAGTTGTAGATATGGGAAGCAAAGGGTTTAGTTTATCCAATACAAAGTTCGAAATCATTGAGCCAAATGACATAGTTAAAAGCATTTTGTGTTTGAAAAACTATTTTTCTTACAGTATATAAACTAGATGTTCATTTTGTGTTAATATATACACATACACACGCACCTAAAGGAGGGCAGGTGTACAAGGGGTGGAAGGACATTTTCATAGTTTTTATCTTGTTGGTTTCATTACCCAGTGAGACTTTCTCTTCTAGCCTTCCTTTTTGGCGCCAGGTTCTCTGTTCCACTTGGTGCTCAAAAATCACCTTCCGCCTTCCCTTACTGAATTGTGCGATAGTAGAGCAGAAACAAATGGAAACAGGCAACTGCAGGCTTGGCTAATGGACAGGGGCACAGCTGCTTTACAAGAGTGTTGCACATATGAAAGAATACTGCGGCGCGGAATAAATTAACGCTCGAGGGTCACACTCTGGCTAACTCCAACTATAAACAGAGAATTTAATGCAATGCAGAATCAAGGAGCTCCAGTACCTCTTTCTTCCTGTCCCACTCTCTTAATCCACTCCTCAATACAAAAAGAGAACATATGCTTTTTTTTTTGGTGCTTTAATTCTGATTCAGCCAAATTATGATGAAAACTTCCAGTTTAGAATCCACATTCTTCAGGATGGCAGCAATTAAGAATTTTGCCTAGGAAGCCCTCAAAAGGGAAAAGCAACAAAAGATTAGGGCGCTAGGAAGGTTTGGTTGATCTAAGTTTTGTTGAACTTGCCTAAATGCCTGAAGATGGTCCCAAGCCACTGAAGAAATGTAAACAAGACAGCTAAGATTAAAAAAAATGGGAAATGAAGCTTGTAAAGGGAGGGAAAGGTAGAGCACCACCTTTAAAAAAATAAATAAAAGAGAGATTGAGACATTTTTGCTATATTTTATTTTAACATGGACCTTTCCCAATAAACATCCATATAAAACCTACCTCAAAGAATATCACCTGAAAACAGTTTATAGACTGTTAATGACATTCCTTTTTTCTGTTAACTGCAACATCACAGTACTCGCAGTGTTGATTTAACTAGAAAGCTATTACTCTCAATGTTAACTTTATATTGTATTGGTTATTGTGAATATTGAACTCATTTAAAAAAAAGTAGTTTAGAAGTATACTGTCTTTGATAATCATAGTGTCTAGTATATACTCAGAGCATTTAAAAGTAACTAAATAACAATTATATTACCATAATATTGCTAATAGTAACATTTATATTACACATATACATATATTATGCTGATGTAACACTAATGATAATAATATTTCTTAGCAATTCAGCACTCTCTTATATATTATGTTCTGTATATTATAAAACACTTAGTTCGGAAGAAAAATTTCTTAAATACACAATCTAGATAAAAGTACTAAAAAATTTACTGATAAAGAAGACCAAATTAAGGATCTCAAAATGACTCTTTGTAGGTAGGACTAAAATATTAAGATGCACTGTAACTTCCTAGTATAAAAATAAAGTGGTCCCTTAGAAGTATAGTGTTATTATTTTTTTCTAGGCAATTTCTGAGTCTCAGTAATTTTACTTTAAATCTGCATAATAGAAGTAGATAGGGAAAAAAGGCAAGAAAATGAAAAATATTTCTATAGATACAGAAAGAGAACTGAGTAATATAATTCATATAAGTTGCAACTGATTTCTTACATAGTGCTTGAAAACTTTCAAAGCAAAATTTGGTACATTATTTCACACCTTATGATAACTTTGTGAATGGCTATAGGAATTATATGGTGGCTAGATGGCAGAATGGATAGAGTACCAGGCCTAGAGACTGGAGGATTCATCTTCCTGAGTTCAAATCTGGCCTCAGATACTTCCTAAGCTATATGATCCTGGGTGAGTCACTTAACCCCTTTTACCTCAGTTTCCTCATCTGTAAAATGAACTGGAGAAGGAAATGGCAAACCACTCAGGTCTTTGCCAAGAAAACTCCAAATGGAGTCACAAAGAGTAGTACACTATTGAAATGACTCAATGACAATAGCAACAAATAGTATTATAATATCTACTTTATAGATAAAGAAGCTGAGCCTTAGGATTTAAATGATTTGCTCAAGGTCATACAGCTGATGCTATAGGCAACCCATGTCTTCAAGAAGTCAATTCCAACACTCTACCCCTATGCCATGCTACTGTTCTATATGGTCAAATTAAGAATAAGTAGGGGGTAGCTAGGTAGCTTAGTGAATTGGGAACTAGACCCAGAGACGGGAAGTCCTGAGTTCAAATCTGGTCTCAGACACTTTCTAGCTGTGTGTCCCTGAGCAACTAACTCAACCCCCCATTGCCTAGCCCTTACTGCTCTTCTGCCTTGGAACCAACACACAGTATTGAGTCTAAGACAGAAGGTAACGGTTTTAAAAAAATTAAGAATAGTCAAATTAAGAATGAATGCTACCCAGCACTACGATGAGCAATATAATTTTTATATTAAATATACTTCATATGGAGAATAAGCAGGTAGAAAAAGTCTCAAAGAACTATAAGAAAAGATTAAAGGTTTAACTGACCCAGTTCAAGTATAAATCAATAAGATCACAGCACTTCTGACCCAGAGCAGTAAGGATATTACTTTGAAAGTTTCCCCCAACCTTCATAATGGGAATAAATTTACCCAGAATCCCACTCATTCTTTCCTTTGCCTGCTGTACTCTAATGACCTACAAGATATTCTTGTACGGTGGCTGGCTGGTCTCGAGGTAGTGATCTATGGCTAAGGAGGTAAATTAACTGAGGAATGCAGTAACTGACCAAATAGCTTTCTTAGCACTACATCTTAATCTGGTCACTGAACTAATTAGCCAAAAAAAGGTCAGACCAATGTGAGACATAACTATCATTTCCTCTAAAGATAAATCACATATTGAACCTTACTTCTGGTTGACATTAATTCAGGTTCAGCCTAGTACCTGAAAATAATGTTGTGTCCTAGAAGTGGTCTGATGATTAGTTCTAGTCCCCCCAAAACTCTCTAGTACCTTAAGTTTTCTAATTGACTTATTGGTGTGTCAGATTTCACTATCTATAAAATATGGGGTTCTTAGACAAAATGATCTCAAATATCCCTTCCATGATTCTGCCACATTTAAAGGAGAGGGGAAAAATATAAGCCCAACCTATTTTGTATGTGACCCTATGGGGAAAAAAAAGAATGCATTATAAATAACACAAAAAACTTATATGAAAATTAAAAAAACAACAACAGTGTCACACTGTCACAATGCCACTAATATTTGAATAAAAGAGTAAACTCAAGGTACAGAATAATACACAAGTATTAGAAACTCTAATCAATTTGGGGCTGAATTTCTGCCTAAATAACTTATGCTTCTCTATATAATACTCATAATAGTCACTATGCCCCATCTAATAACAATATGGCTTAAAAGTCTCCTCAAGGTTTGTCAGTCCACTTGGAGAATGAAGAAGAGTTGATTAATAAAATGACCATTAAGTAAGTGCTTCAAAAATTTAGGGTATAGAAATGCTCACTGAATTCTACGTCAGCCTTTAAGATGCTATTGCAAAGATGTTCACAGATTAAGTTTTATTCTGGCTAAAAGGTAGAGTAGCTCATCCTTCCCAGTAAGGCAAACAAATCTATTAAAAATCAAAGGATGGAAGTTAGTATAAATTGTCTTGATGGTACCCAGTGATCTGATACCCAGTGGTGAAACAGCTCAACCAAGCCCACAATAAACAATCAAGGAAATATAGTATACGATTTCACTCTACATCTTAATTCTAAACTCTATTCTTCTAAAACCTCTACACATGAAACACATGACAGAAAGCACACTATTTTCATTACTTTTATTTCACTAAACATATGGAAACAATAATTCTATAGACATATGTACATCATATTAGGAAGCAATCCTATTTTAATGCAATTTTTAAAGAGCTTCTAAATAGATTCAAGCTATTAAAACTACTCAATTCATTACTGAAGCCTGCAAATAAAGCAGCCATATCTATAATTTATTTAGCAGAATTGTACAGTTCAGTGAGGACCCTGACTTCAGAGCTTTAGTCTCAACGTGCACAGGAATTAGGAGATTAACTCTCATTAACCCTAAACAGGATTTATACAAGCAAACCCCTCCTCTTCCCTCACCCTACTCACACTAGAAGGTTACAGACTTTGCCCATTTGTATTTTTTTCTACTTTGGGGAAAGCAGTTGTTGTTGGAGGGAGGTACTAAGAACCTGTACATGCAGAATGGAAGAAATGAAAGAGAGAAGATGGTTCTAAAGCGAAATCCAACTTTTATTGTTTCCCCTGTGAATATAAAACAAGGTATTTATTTTCCCTAAAAACATTTCACTGGAAATTGATCACACCTAACCCATTAACTAAAAGCAAGAACACATAGAATTTGTGGGAGGGAGGAGGAGCACAGGGAAGGGAAAGATTCATTTTGTAGAAAAAAAATTTTTTAAATAAAATTTCATCTGGCCTTCCCATCATCACTTGAAGAATTGTTTGGTAGTTACATCATCAGGAAATAAAATACTATCCTCTGAGGACCCCAACTCTTTCTTTACAAAGAGAAGAGTTTTTTTTGAGTTCTGGAATCACCTTCAGAGGCTTTTCTCCTCAACCTACTTCCCTCTCTCCTCTCCCTGGTGCCTCTTCCCAAACCCCCAAGACAATTCACAAAAAGCTTCCAGGCTTTGAGCTAGGGAACACTAAAGGGTGGGGGTGGGGGGTGGGGGGAGTGGTATTAAACTAATCAACTAATGGCTTTCAATGGCTTTATTATCAATAGCAAGAAGGAACTGGTGCAGCTTGGCTTTCCGTACATTCTTTTCCCAGTGAACTGGATAGACAAATGAAATACTTCACACAGTCCTGAACGTCAGCGGGAGCCAGAACCCATTAATAAGCTTTCTAAGTTCTGGCTATCACTAAAGTACACTAGTCAGACACGACGAGTCTGCACAACACAGAGTTCCTTATATGGCAATGCCATGACGTAATGCTCCATAGGCTTGGGGCATGCAAAGAGCCTATCTCTCATTGTTTAGCTCAAGTCCTGGAATGCTCGCATCTCTCATGTCTGAGAGGACTCAGCAGCACTAAGGAAGGAGCAAGAGCTAAACCATGGGATTCCTCAGCAGATACATCTAAGGTAAGAGAAAGAAAGCTGCCTTTTCTTTTCCTGTTAAGAAAACAAGGGGCCTTTCTGTCAGACAGAGAGCTGAGCTAGTGTATCTAGGTCTGTTCTCTGCCTTTCTTTTAAGCAGCGCTCCGAAAGTAAACAGGTTTCAAAAAGTGTGTTCAATTAACCCTTGGAGAAAACCTTTCCCAACTTAGCCTAAACTGAACATGAGCTGCTGCAGAAGCAACAGATGAGCCACTGGGTTTTCAACGTTTAGAAAAGGGGAACGTTAAGTATTAGACACACTTTCCAAGTGAGTGCACATGCAGTCCTGCCTGTATTTAAACATCTCGGAGAAGGAAAGTAAAAAAAGAAGCTTAAAACACCCACTAGCTTCTGCATTTGTTTCCCCGCGGGTGGCTGGGTGACAAAAGGCACAGATGCATCAGTCCATACAACCACAGCTTGCTAGCACTGAACTCCTGAACGTGATTTAACGGCAAATTTTACGTGAAATATTAAGAAAGTGCTCAAGAATTATGTGCCTGGCTTGAAAGTAAAATCAATTTTTAAGTCTTAGAATGGCTATTTAACTAGACTGCATCTATCTACATACAGGACACTTCTCCTTTCTGAATCAAGCATGCAAATGTCAATGTGGAAAGAGGAAGTAACTGCCAGAGCTTTGAGTTCGAACTTTTTTTTTTTTTTTTTTTTTTTTTGCTTCGACTCAGGTCACTGAATAAATGCGCTAAACCTATTCATCCTAAGAAGATGTTTCACACCAAGGTGTGCTCTGTTGAAAACTGCCTTCACGGTAGAATATGTCTAGGAAAAGTATTTTGTTATTAAGTAGAGTTTTGAGGTTCTGAACATAATGACATCCAAACCTGGAATGAGCCAATTCTATGAATTTATTCTGATGGTCAAAGAAGCATAATAAAAATTCAGCAAGCTAAATACAAATGTGTTTGATACTTGGCTTCATTTCCCAAAATAAAAAAAAAAATTAGGCAGAATTTTTTTTCCTGATGACAAGTATACAGTTCTTCTAAGTTTAGAAAATAGATTGGCTGCTTTTTATTATAGTTGGGATGAAATCATTATATGCTTTTTTGGTTATGCTGTACTTGGACTAAACATATATTCAAAGACATAAAAATTAAATCTACTGTGACAGAACTATTTCCTCTTAAAACTTACTCCTGTGTTTTATAGTATGTATAGTGGAGACTTAAGTGTTTCTCAAGCATAGCTTACTGACATGTGAATAACCATAACTGAGTTTCCTAAAGATACCTCTGCATTTGATGGACTGTGAACACTCTCACCTCATCTACTGGAGCTGGCAGCAACAGAGTGATCAGGTTTTGAGCTGTCTTTTTCTTTTAATCAAGATTCAAATTTTAAACAGACAAAACAGACAGTAGGAGATTTAAACATCTGTAAATCTTCTTTACACCTTCCAAGACTGGGTCTTACTCACACATTCCAATTATCTCCTATTAATAAATTCTTATAAATTCATGAAGTCAATAACACCTTCACTTTTTGTTTCAATTAGTAGAATTGTATTAATTCGTTGCTATAGAACAATTAGAGGCTTTTTTTTCCTAGGGCTCCAAGAGAAAAAAATTTTTTTTCATTCAGGATGAGAACAAGTTAAGAGACCTGTGTGTTAGTACTGATAAGTAGGTTTCCCTAGAACTATTATTTTAAGCTTAGAGAAGCCTACAATAATCCTAAGAGAGGGAAAAAAAAAGGCCAACACCCAGGCCATTGTGTAGAAATACTGAATATGCAATAACAAAGTTGTTTATTTGGTATAGGCTGTAATTGGAAGAGGAAAAAATCCCTGCCTTAGGCAAAAGGTTATTCTGCTCTTTTGAATCTAATATAGAAGGGAAACAGAAACCATTAATTACTGTTTCAGCTATACCTAAAGTACCATCTGTAGCATAAACTGCAGCTAGCCTGTTGAAAATCATAACCTCTCTCAAAGCCCTTAACAGCTGTATTTCCCATAGTCTGGATTTTTTAAAAAGAGATTCCCCCTAAAGCCCCCCACCCCCACCCCATACACTTTGGTATTCCACAGCTTTTTTTCCAGTTTGTTATTTTTTAAATCATTGTTAAAATACTTTAGGGGGCACCCTTATTTCAAGCTAAAATTCTTCCGAATTTGTATTCTCTTGGGATAGATAATCACTTCCTAATTCACAGGAAATCTATGTGACAGAAAGAGATCATTTTAAAATTTATGTTTTTGTAACTTTCAAAAGTAATGAATGTGTATCAATTTGATAAAGCCAATATAACTCTACTCCACCCCATTACACAGTTAGTGAAGGGAGACCTCAGTCCTCATCTGTTAAGTTCTGGCATTTTTGTATTATTATCCAAATGTTGTGATTGATTCTATAGTAACAGCCAATATGAAAACACAAAGCAGCCCTTCTGAATTTTCACTCAAACTGATATTCACATTAGATACAACTCCTTAAAAGGCTTCTGGGATTTTGTCCCCCACTCCCAACTACGTTTAGTGGGAAATATGCCTTGATGTGACACAATGAAAATGAAGGGAGGACAAAATTATTCTGCTTTTGGGTCACCTACTGCAACACACAGATATCCCAATAATGCCAGTAACCCCAAATCTTGGCAGTAAGATTCCCAAGGCCATCTGTGGGAAGGAGGAGAAGGAGGAAGGTGTCATACTAATTAAAAGTACTGAAGAGGAACCATGATTCTGAATGGCAGAGCTCCAACCTATTTTAGAAGCTTGCCACAAAGAAAGTTTTTACTTTTCAACTCCCTTCTACCCTCCAAATAAAATACTCAGACATTTTAAACTATTGTGATGAAACCAACAAGTTAAAGTTATTATTTAAAGTTAAAGTGTATTTCTAGGGTTTCTTAAGTTGTATATGACTGAAGCTTTAAAAATGAAAAGGTACTAACAGGTAATGAGCATCCTAAGAATTTTAGCAAATATTCTGGAGCTACTTCTGTCTTCACTGTAATTTTTTCAAGCTAGTTTGTAGTTACTGAATGGTCAGTCAGTTAATGAGCCATTTTCTCACTGAAATGAACTGTTATGTTACAGAGAACACTGAAGTGTAGGATTTTTATACTTCTGAGTAGAAAAGAAAACTCAAAATTAGCTGATAGAAAGGAAGGGAAAAAGTGGATGGCACAGGATAATGCTTTTACATAATCCTAGCATACTGTCCACCCTCAATTTCCTCAGCATTCTCATCAAAGAATGAAGTCAGCCCCTGAAGTGAAGACTCTTAGGCTTCTGGTAAATCTATCATCCCCATGCACAGGCTAAATGAATGATGGGTTCTTTCTCTACCCTGAAAACAGTCTCTGAGTTCAATTGAGAAACAGAATCTGGGGGGAATAGTAGGAAGTTACAGAACTAATGAAAAGCTCAAAGAATTAGGCATCCTTCTTTTTTTCCATCATATCAGGATATTCTAAAAGGAATTCTGACCTAAAGAATAAGCCAGTTTACCATAGTTAGGTAATTGTGGGAGCATAAACAAGGGTAGGAAGGCACTGAGAGGAAGACCATGTACTTATTGGTCCTTCTTGGGTGCTAAGGAGGATAGGGTGATGTAGTGGAAAGAGCCCTGGATTTGTAGTTTGCAAAGGATGCAGCTTACTACTTAGTAGCTGTTGTGACCTTAAGGAAGTCATCATACTCTAAGCTTCAGTTTTCTCATTTTGAAAATGAGAGGACTATACTGGATCATCTCTAAAATCCTTTCTATCTCTCAAGCTTAAGATCTTAAGTGTTACTGCTTTACTCCGTGCATCCATCATTAGTACAATACCTGTAGATAGTGGGTTAATGCTAGAAGCTGTTTAAAATTCTGAAACCCAAAGCAGGGAATACCAAATTAATAGCCCTCTTTATTCTCCCTGACAATCTTCATACCTTTATGTCCTATTCAGTTCAGAATAATAGGAATCATTAAGGAAATAAATCCTTAAGAACACTGCTGGGTATTGGAATAAGGAAGGAGATGGAGTGGAGTTATACTCCTATCCAACTCATGAGAGCACTTGTATGCATGCACACACAGACCTTAAATGCTTGGCTTCCAATGGTTAGAGGAACTTCTGGTTCCAGCTTGAATACGAGAGACTACTAGCATAAAACAGAATATATCATAAGGGTAGGGGGATAGAGTGACCTCATCAGGTGTGAGAAGAGATGGAAACTAGGGCAATACCAAGCCTATTTGGTTGGGGGTGGGTGAGTAGTGCTAAATACTCTCTCCTCAGAGGTATTTAAGCACATGGCAATCATTACCCTAGCCTAGGTTTGGAAAGATATCCATAGCAACCACTTAAGCCCAACAACTAAATTATCATTTCTAGAGAAACATTAACAGACACCTATTTACCAGAAGCAGCCCCAACACACATTCAATCATTTACATTAAACCCTGATAGAGGAGCAGCAGGCTGGAGGGGATAGAACACTGGCTTCAGTGTCAGGAGACCCATTCCTTGTACTTACTGTGTGGCCCTGGGCAAGTTCCTTTATCTCTACCATTTTTGATTTCCTTATCTATGAAATAATATGTATACTGCTTTCTTCATGAGGTTATGATGTCCAAAGTGCTATGTAAGACTTAAAGGACTCCACAGAAGTGAGTTATTATATAGACATGACATATGGGCTATGTAGATATGGCTGGGAATATTTACAGACTCAAAGAATGTTCAACCCAGGGCAGAGTTTAGAGATCAACTCATACAACACCTTTGGCAAACTATGAAATGAAATAAATTTCCCAACTCAGATAGTTAATTAATGGCAAAGCTAAAAGCAGATTCTGTCTCTTGACAAACCCATCTCTCTTATCCTTTCGGGCCAGTTTTCACCACTATAGTTTGCTTCCTTATTCAGTGAATTCTAGTGTGGAGAAGAAAACACAAAGGAGTTTGAAAATGTCAGTAAAGAGAATAGATCCTGTTATAAAACTAATACGGATGAACACATTACATATCAACTGTGCTTATCAGTTTTTATTTTGTGTAGTTACTACATTTTGCTCGACATGATGTGACCTCTGTATAGTCCAGCAATAGTGAAGGTTTTCAAGTTTGTGTGCCCAAACTACAACTTCCAGCTGCCTGTGAGCCCCCAGCATTACCCCAGAGAGCCAAGGGAGGAAGTGCTAGCTTTGGGCAGCTGGACAGAGGGGTGAGGCATGCAAAAAATGTCCATGGGCGCTGGGAAGAGGGGGGAATGGAGCAGTACCCCCACCCTGCTGGGATTGTGTGCCAATACTTTGACCACACAGGTATAGCCTAATCTAAAGTAGTAGTAGTTCATTATTATGCTGTTCTACTCTGTTTATTAGACCAGGTACCTCTAAATTAACATATCAAAAATGGTAATTATTATCTCCCCTCCCCAAATTGTGGCCTCTCCTAACCTAGCTATTTCTGTCTATGGCGCCACCATTCACCTAGTCTCCCATGTTTAAAATCTCCCATGTTTAAAACTTTGGGATTATCTTTACCTCTTAGCTCTTCCTTATCTCTCATATCAAACAGCTCCCAAGTCCTGCCTCCCTCCTCTCTGTTCCATTCTTGAACAGACCCTCAATGACACCTCCCTGGACTAACTTCAGTAGCTCCTCCTACTTGGTCTTTCCACATCCTCTTTTCATACCAGTGCCATAATTTTCTTCCTTATTCAGAGATCTGGCAATTTCTTTCCTGGCAGTTTCTTTTGTGACGCTATACTGACTACTGAGTAAAGTTTAAATTACCTTTTTTAGTATGCCAGGCCATTTATCATATAGCACCCTACCTTTCCAGCTGTATTTAACATTTTGGTCCTCCATACACTCTACAACCTCAGCCAAACTGGACAATTCTGGATCCTATGTTTTCTTATCTCCATATTTTATTCACACTATTGGTTATGTCTAGAATAGTCTTCCTCTCCCTTTTGGTTGAGTTCCTATACATCTCAAGTGCAGTCTCCTTCATGAAGCCCTCCCTGATTCCCTGCCCAAAGACAGTAGCATCATTCCTTTTCAAAGTACTTTATTTTGTGATTCAAATATACTCATCATGCAAATACTATTTATTACTCATATTGATGCTAGGGTCTTAAACCCATACAACTTAACCTCATACTACTTAAAACTAATGGGATTATAGGATCACAGATTTAGCATTAAAAGGCCATTTATAAGGCATTTAGACAAGCTCCCTTATTTTACAGATGAGGAAACTAAGGTCCGTAGAGGTCACTGGCCACATTTAATCTAAATTCTGTTTTCTCTTTATGCCTCGTTCAGTGCTCTGTACATAAAAGACACTTCAAAATGTCCTATGAATGAATGAATAAATGCTCAGAAAAAAATAGTACTTCCTTCCCTAGGCAACCCTGGAAAGCTCTGATTAAGCTTGCATTTCAACACTAGATAATAATCCTGAAATGTCTGCCTATCTTTTGTTCCTGCTTAAAATGTCTAGGATATTAATGGATGAATATTTGCAAAACAGAAGTCTTAATCCTTAAATTTCCTGCCACTGAACTGGTCAGCCACAAAAAATAACTGAAGGAGAAAATGATTAAATCTCAAGGTCTTCTATAACAGTAACATTGAAAGAAGTTGGAAGACATCTGGGTTATGAGGTTAAAAAAAATAAAAGCAAAAAAAGCAGTATGGGAGAAGTAAAAGGATGTGGCTAAATGAAAAAAAGGACAGCTAGATGGCACAGTAGACAAAATGCCTGGCCTTTAGTCAGGAAAACTATTCTTCCTCAGTTCAAATATGACTATAGATACTTATTAGTGGTGTGACCCTGGGAAAGTTACTTAACCCTATTTGCCTCAGTTTCCTCATCTATAAAATGACTTGCAGAAGGAAATGGCAAACCATTCCAGTAACTTTGCCAAGAAACCCCAAATGGGGTCACAAAGAGGCATATATGACTGAAATGATTGAACAACAATAAAATGAAGGGAAAAAAAGAACAGATACTGAGTTTTATAGTTGTGTCTTCTCAGCATGCAGCAGAGTGACATCAATAGCATTTAATAAAATTCTTGCTGAAAAGAACTTATTAAATTCACTTAAAGCCTCTCAAGTGACAAGAGCCCCTCTCTTAGGTCCTCCAACTGAACAGCTTGCATTCTCCTACACTTGGTTACTTTCCCAGGATACTTCTTTCTCAATGAAATCCTGCTAACAACTTTCCTGTTTGCAACATAGCTTACACACAGGACCAAAGCAAGACAATACACAGCTTTAAGGCATGTGAAGTGGGAAGCAATTACCACTTAAGAAGCTCTTCCTGGGCTCCAGGACCCATGAAGGGATCAGGCTTACTCAGTGTATATGGGGGAGAATATTTCTGGAAGCACGAATGACTTTACTCTGGGGGTCAGACTTCTGTCCCTATCAGAAAGCACTAGGTTTATTGGCTATAAAAATAAATAAGAAAAAAAAAACAAACAAGCAAGCTCAAATAGCAAATAGGACATGTAAATTTTGCTTTGGATGGACAAGTGTGTGGTATAACACTTTAGTAAGCAGGAATTGATACCCCAAATCACCCCACAAAATAATAAGAAAGGTTATTAAAGAGTCACAGGTGAAAAGCCTTGGGGAAAGGAATTATCTCCATTAAAAGAGGAACCATAAGAAACATTGCTGTGGTTTATATATCATGATTTTCCACAAGGAAGTTAGATTCCATAACACTATCCTTATCAAGGTAAGTTTCAGATGGAACCTGAAAGATCAACTGAAGTGAAAAGCCATCCATGATGACCATATTTAAATACCTTTTCAATAACCTACTGCTTTTTCCATTCTCTGATGATTTTCTCTCTATATAGAATATAGCACTGGGTGCTGCAGTAGATAGAGCTCCAGGCCTAGAGTTAGAAAGATGTGAGTCCCAATCTGGCCTCAGACAATGACTATCTGTTTGTTCCTGGGTGAGTCAGTTTAACTTTCTTTGCTTCATTTTCCACATCTGTAAAATGGGCTGGAGAAAGAAATGGCAAACTCCTTCAGTATCTTTGCCAAGAAAACCCAAATGGCATCACAAAGAGTCAAACACAACTGAACAATAACAAATGCCTCATTTTATCAAAAAGAGAGGTGACTTTTTCCATTGGCACAAATGTAATTAGTCCAGGGCAAATAGTCATTGTCAGTCCAGGGATTAAGCTTCTCCTTCACCTTAGCATTAATAAACGTCAGTGTCAATTATCTACTAGATAATGGGTCATATGCTTCATTTCTCTATACACTGTACCAATGGGATTTGCCATTGTGATCTGGAGATCCCTACAATAGAAATCAGGAGACCTTTAAAGGAGTATGAGGTTGAAACCATTTTCATACTAAGATATTTTAACTTCTAATATAACTTCTAATATCAAGATAAAATAAACAAAAAGTCCTTTGGGAGAGGAGTCCTCAATTATTTTAAAGAGGCTACAATGTTTGAGAATTGTACTATACTACCTTTTGGGGCCATCCAATACTTTGTACAACATAGCTGGTGGAGGATTAATGATAATGACTAAGGCAATTAAGAAATTTTTTCATAAATGCTGTACATCAGTTTCTTCATGTTCTGATAAAGTAATGAAGATAAAGAGTCCGTACATTCACAATCACGAAACAAAAGAAAAAAATGAGGGGTTATTCATTTTTCTCCTCCACAACTGATTCTGAGTTAGATCCTTCATTCTTGTAAAGCTTTGTCTTCCTCATACTAAAATAAGGAAAATAGTCATGTACCCTTGAAGCTTAAAAACAAACAAAATGAAATAAAACCAATGCAATATAACTAGGCATTCTAAGCTACTTGGGCAAAAATTCTTGAGTATGGTTATTACCTCGAGACAAAAGAAAAAGTAGGGAGGTGTGCAAGAAAGAATCACATTTAATACTTTAGTTGGAATAAGAGATCTTTGCTTCAGTGCTTGAGTCTGTTACAGCTCAAAATTATTACACTAACAGCAGCTTTAGGGATGAGGTCAGTGAATCAAGATGGACCATTCTGACAGGAGCACAGCTGCCAAATTTCGTGTGTCTCACAGCCCACCAATTCTACTACAAGAACAAAAGTTTAAAGGTGAAATCAGTTTTCTCTTTTCTAAGTTTAAAAAAAATCTGATCAGAGATCAGAATTGGAGTGGAAAAACATTTAAAATACAGAATCTAAGTTTCTTTGTAACTTTTTGAGTTAGGATGGGCCTCCGAGATTACCTCATCAAAGAGGAAGCCCAAAGTAGCACAATCAGAAGATGTGCAGTTGGGTAGCATGTAACTTGAGCAAGTCTCTGAGCCTCAGTTTCCTAATGTATCAAAGTGATAATACTTCTGTACTCACTTCGCAGAGTCGCTGTAAAGAAAGTACTTTCTTACAACTTCTTTGCTTTTGCAGATGAGCAAAATGAAGTCAGAAAGATTTAGTGACTCACAGCTAGAAGAAAAATCCTAAATCCTAAGAACATGGATCTCCTGACTCCCTTTTTCACCATGTCCTGCCATTTCCTTATTTGGGATAACAAATACATTTTTTGGCTGATTTGGGATTAGTGATAAAATTTGAAGGGATTGAAGGGGCTACATGATCCAGCAGATTAAGCATAACCTCAGGATTTGAAAGTTCATGACCTCTCTTTCCTACTTTTCCATTCGATAAATATTGTGTAATTCAGTACAACAAACATTTGTGTGTCTATTCTGGGGCAAAGTGGCACAGTTATGAGACTTGAATGAACACTCTGGAATTTACAGTGCTCTTACATATAACAATTAATTTAATCTTAATATAATCCTTTGGGATAAGGTGAGAATGACATTGTCATTTTTTCCAGAGGATCAGAAGACTTGCCCATGGTCATTCAGTTAGGAACTGTCTTTAGGCTCTAAGTATAGTGATTTTGCTACTATATCAAATTCTGAATCTCTTAACTACACTGCAAGTTATTCTTCATTTGTTAAAGAAGAGCTAGTATGGGTGAATCAAAATCTTAAGTTGTAAGAGCATTCTCTTACAAAGTCACTTACAAAGTCCTGCTAAATGAGAAATTAAGTGTTTGCCACTCTTTGGGACCATGATTTCATTATCAAGTTCGCTAGGAAATGGAAAAAATGGTTCTCTTTCCTCTTCATTATTTTTTTTAAGCACCTGATGGGGTTTGTATTTTCTTCAGAAGTTGATAAACAACTGTTTTAACTAAGCGAATGAAAACCCTTTTTTAATATATTTGATCTCTAATGGAAGTCTCTTCCAACACTAACTACCCTTCTTTGATTCTATGATTTCTACCTCACACACCCAGAATATTGAAATAGCTTTCTAGCAGTTCAAATTTGAAAAGAAAATTGATCTAGAGGGCAGAGTAGGATCACGAATTGAGTACAACTCTGTGTGGGTATGAGTCAGTCAGTAGCTATACAATTATTATGCACCAGGCATTGTGCTAAATGCTGGGGATACAAGGAGAGGTACAAGAGCCTCTGATCTCAAGGAGCTCACAGTTGAATAGGAGAGACAACATTCAAACAACTAGATAGAAACAAGCTACATACATGATAAATTGGAAATGATGTGTGTGTGTGTGAGTGTATCTTGATGTCGACTACTTTAAAAGTAGCATGGAATCTCTCGACTTCCCTTTAATAAGTTTGCCACTGCACAGAGATACTGTATGAAAAACATTTAAGAACCAACCCAACAACAATCCTGGACTAAAAGAGAGAGATCAGTCTAGCCACAAGCCAGGCAGATTTCTTACATACTCTAGTTCCTCGATTTAAGAGCCTTCTCCCAAGACAGCACTTTTTCAGTCTAATGGTACTTTTCAGTAATATAGAATAGTCTGTAGTGTTAGACTGCTGAAAGTATTTCTTTACTTTGTCAATGAACTTACACCAGTTGTAGTTGCTGCTAATGCTTTTATGTGAAAAATAAATAAATATGAAACTCAAATTAAGGTTTTTCAAGTATGTTAACATCACAAAGGTTACAAGAAAATCACAGAAGCTTTTTAGTGACCATGAAAGTAAGACAGATGTAGTAACGAGGTATGAGTGAGTGAGTTTCAATCTAGAAGTTACTGTGTTGTTTTTAAGAGTTTCAGCTGATTCTGAAGGGAATGCAGAAATGTGCAGAGAGGCTAGAACAAAAAGTTCTTCTCTTAATCTATGGATAGATTTCAGGGGTCTGTGAACTTGGATAACTAAAAACAAAAAATACTGAACATCTTTATTTTGACTAACCTCTATTGAAAGTCAGTGTTTCTTTCAAGTATAAGACAGGCAGTCAAATATTCTGAGAAAGGTTTCCACAGGCTTTACCAGTCTCTCCAAGGAGTCCATTGAAGCAGGTGGGTGGCATAGTGGATATGGGGTTCAGACTGAAGTCAAGAAGACCTGAATTCAAATCTAGTCCCAGAAACTTACTAGCTATGTGATCCTGGACAAATCTCTTAACTTCTGTTTGCTTCAGTCTCTTCAACTATGAAATGGGGATAATAGCATTTACCTCATAGGGTTGTTGTGAGGACCAACTGAGATAATATCTGTATTGAGTTTGGTATTGTACCTGGTTCATAGTAGGGACTCAATAAAAGCTTATTCCTGTTCTCCCCTCCCCCCTCCATGATGCAAAAAATGGTTAAAAACTTCAGGCCTAGACCTTCAAATTAGAACAACCTAGGTTAATGACTTAGCTCACATCAGCTGTGTAACATTTGGCAAATCACAACCTCTCTAAGCCTCAGTTTCCCTATCCATAAAATGGGAATAATATGTATACTACCTCACTTAGTTTCTAAGAGTTTCAGATTCATCTGTAAAATGGAGTTTAAAAAAAAAAACAAACCCAGACCTAAACTGCTTATTTGTAAAATTGCTGTGGGAGTGAAATGAATATAATGTATGTCAAGAGCTTTACAAATATCAATAAACCTAAAAGTTTTCTAAAACCAAGTATCTGCCTTTCTGAAATTTTTAGCTCTTGTCACAAAGAACCAAAGTGGTCATTCAAATACAACAAAACCATGGTGGCACGGAATCCAAATAGGTGAAAAAGTAGAAGTGTAGAATAGTAGATAGTCTTGACTTGGAGTCAGGAAGACATGGGTTTGAACCCCACCTCAGACACACTGAACCTCTCTCTGACTCGGTTTCTTTATCTGTAAATGAGGAAGTTGGCCTTAATGTCTTTTAAGGCCCCTTTCTGCTCTAAAATCTATGGATTGATGATTTTATGAAGATAGGTCAAATTTTAGACTTGCAAATTAGGATCATTAAGACTCGTGAAGGCAAGCAGTTTACAGTTCACATTCAGAAACATACTTAACCAAAGGGTAAAAACCAAGGATTTTCTTGGTTTTGTTTGAACAAACAATGCTAAGTGTCAGTGCACTGGATCTTCTCTAAGCTTGGAAGGAGCAGCTGAGAATAGGAAAATGCAATCCAAATGTCCTGGATTGCTAGTCTAGGGAAAATTAAACAAGGCTCAGATGACCAAAACAATTTTACAGATTTTTACATTGCACGCAAGAGGGCATTCAAAACGGAGGCCATAGGAAAAATAGCCACTTGCTTTTGCTGAAATTCTAGTATAAAACTTTCCACCTGCCTGTGATTAAGCAGTACATATGGCTAAAACTTGGAGCTATCCAAAAATCACAGAGAAGACATAAACCAATTATCTTCAGTTACTATAAAGAAAGTGAGTTGGGGATGGGGGTGGAAGCGGGGGTGGAAAGTAGGCGTGAGATGCTATGTCTTGTTTAAGGATCAAATTGTTTCCTCAGTCAGCAGCTAAACCAAGTATAAGCCTCAATCCATCCATTTTTAAAGTACTTCCTACTCCGAGTGGGGCTGATGACAGTCTCTCTGTCCCCTAGCTTGCTCATTTACTTGCTTATGAGTTACAGTTGCAATAAAGAAACAGTCCTGGGAACAGAAACAGGAACAGGAGAAAATGTTACAGTGTAATTACATTTTTGGTTTTCCTCTATTTCCCAAAATCGTAAAAATCTACTAGTCAGAGTAAAATGTCTGTTTTATTTTTTAAGTTTGAGATTGACTTTTAACAAGTTGGGAAACTTGGTTTCCTAAGAAGACCATGTTAGCCACTGATAGTATGTTAGGCAGCCGGACTACAATGAGGTGGACACTGATGAGCTCATTCATTCAGGCACACGGCTTAACTGATCTCCAGCTCTGTCTTTTATGTGAAATCGGACAAACTGAACATCAATAGATTGAAATATGAAAACCAAGCAAAAAGTAGAGCCTCTTCTAAAATATACCAGGACTAAGGGCTTTTATTTGAAGTTTTTTGAAAACTGTCTTATTTACCCATATATAAACAAGATGCTAATGCTGTATATTAACCATAAGGTAATTATATTGTTTTCATAAGTAAAGATAACTTGTGGTCTAGAAGGAGGAGATGAAAATGAAAGGAAGGATATTTCATATACAAAATATAATTTTTCTGACGTCGTCTGTACAATCCTTAAACTTTTAAGATACAGAAGAGATACCTAAATTGATCAGTTGAAACTTGATCAATGATGGAAAAATCCACACAGATGTAACAATTTAATTTACTGATAAAAACTAGCAAGCATATGTCTGAGAGACATGGTATCAGGCCCACAATGCCTGTTTGCATAAGATTGCCTACTAACATTTTTTCCAAGAACTTTAGTTCCTTGAAATGTTCTAAGGAAATTATATTTATAACTAGCCTCCTCCCTTAGGGGAACATTTTTTTTTTGGCAAAGCTCCAATTTTTAAAAAGTATACTAAAAACAATTATTAATTTACACCAAATGGTTGAACTTAATGTGGTACTAATTTAATCAATATTTTTATTAGTGTCTGTCGATGACAAAAAGCCACATAAAACATAAAAAGTGGTTTCAGAAGTCAGTTTTATTTTATTTTGGTAGTGTTCTGTATAGTTTCTTCTTTTTAAAATTTGACTGCAGTCCTTATTGTACTCTTCCCTTCTTATCATAAATATATGTGCTAGAGAAGTTTAATTAAGAGGGGGCTAAATAAAAACCCTTTGGAAATCTATACCTTCCTTTCTATGATTCCTACAAAAGTTTGTGAGTCTTAAGATATCTAAGCAGCTCATTTTACAAATAAGGAAACTGAGGCAAACAGGGTGAAGTGACTTGTCCAGTGTCATACAACTAATGTTTTGAGACCACATTTAAAATCAAGAAGATGAATCTTCCTAATTCTGAGCCCAGCACTATATCCATTGACACCGTAAGTTTAAAGCTTCAAAAACTACCATTTTTCACGTATCCTCTATGACAGAGTATTTGATTCTGCTTTCATTGCACATTAGCCTCTTAAAATAGCATTCTTCAAATCAAGTTCAGCTTAGAGCTATAAAGGGTTTTTAAAATAGTCAAAGTGTTTTTTATTATTTTCCCCCTGTTCAAGATTATACACTCCAAAATCAAAGATTGCAACAGAGCATAGAGAATATAATCTTTGGGGATCAGAAACACTGGATTAAAATTCCACCTCAGATACTTGCTAGCTGTGAGATCTTGGATAAATCACTTAACCTTGGCTTTCTCCTTTGTAAAATAAGAATGTCAGACTCAGTGGCCTCTAAGATCCTATCTAATTCTTTATCTATGACTCTATGATACCATGGAATATAAGCCAAGAATTTCAATAGTCAGTGCACCTGAACTATTTACAGAAAAATCTATTAAGAAACTAAAAAATTCACTGTCTCAGTTCAAAAACATCAAACCTTCAATGATCTGTTGACTCCCTTGGACAATTTGGGCATGAGATATCTTGTTAAGTCATTACATCATCTTCGCATCAATATTTTGTATTTACCTAGCACCTCTCTTCTAAGGAGCTCAAAAAGCATTACAAAAATCCTTATTAATCCTCCCAACATTCCTGTCTAAGGTCATGAAGCCAAATCTTAGCAGAATTCTAAAAAAAAAGCATGGAACTTCTAAGTCAGCATTATGCCCATGAGACCACCCAGCCTTTTTTTTTTGCCCATAAATGGATAAAGTCTAAGAATAATATAATCCCAACAGAAAACAACAATGAAGCAATAAGCTAAGAGCTCTTAGGACCTAGGTTCAAATCCCATTCTGTCCATGAGACATGGCACTTATTTCTGAGCCTCAGTTTACTCAAGCATAAGATAAAGAGGTCAAACAAGCGAAAAGACTTCTAAATTTCTTCTAAGTCTACAGTTTGTAATATGATTTTGTTTGTTGTTACTGTTTATACTGGGTAAGAATGCCTTGGACAGGACAGTGGCTAAGTTTTTGGAGAGTCAGTCCTTTTGACTTGCTTCAGGCTTTCACCAAGAGAATCACTAAATATTTTAATGATACTAAACAACCAAAATTTGTCTTCAATGCAAGGCACAGAGAGTCTTAGTTCAAACTGTGGAGATGAGAATGAAAAATAATCTCTATTCTCAAATAATTTTAAGCTTTGGATAAGAAAACTGAGAGTTATAACTATTGTAAAGAATTCAATAAGCATAAGTTTTTTTCACAAACATTAAATCCATTTAAAGGAAATAACAATGCAGCTGGGACTTCCCTGTGAGAGAATGGGGCTAAAAAGAATGCTCTGAAGTGCAGTCCTGGAGTTAATGGATGTCACCTGGTCTTGAGCCCCATGAGTGGATCTCTTGGGGTTTTTAAACTCTGCCCCCCTTTGGCTTCACTGCCACTCAGGATTTTCTTATGTGGGAACGAGGTGGCTCAGTGTCGATAGAGCGCTAGACCAGGAGTCAGAGAGATCTAAGTTCAAATCCTGCCTGGATATTTGCTAGCTTTGTGGTTCAGGGCAAATCACTAAATTGCTGCCTGCCTCAGTTTCCCCACCTGTAAAATGGGGCTAATAACAATTTCTTGTTGCTCAGCTGTTTCTAGTTGTATCCAACTCTTCAGGTGACCCTATATGGCAGCATTGGCAAAGGTTTTCAAGTTCACCTGCTCAAACTGCAGCTTCAAGCTGCCTGTGAGTACCCCCAGGTAATGTACCCCAGAGAGCTTTGGGCAGCTAGATAGAGGGATGGGGCATGCAAAAAAAAAAATGTCCTTGGGTGCTGGGAGGAGGGGAAACAGAGCAGCTCACCCCATGCTGGCTCGGCACATGTGCCAATACTTCACCAATGCTGCTATATAGGGTTTTCTAGGCAAAGATACTAGAGTAATTTGTCATTTCCGTCTCCAGCTGATTTTATAGATAAGGAAACTAAGGCAAACAGAGTTAAGTAACCCACCAAGGGGCAGCTAGAGAGTCAGATGTGGAGAAAGGAGGTCCTGGGTTCAAATGTGACTTCAGACACCTCCTCGCTGAGTGATCCTTAACTTTACCCCCATTGCCTAGCCCTTACTGCTCTTCTGCAGTAGAACCAATACACAGTTTTATTCTAAGGTAGAAGGTGGTTTGTTTTTGTTTTTAAGTGACTTATCCAGGGTCACATTGCTATTAAGTATCTGAGGTGAAATCAGAACTCAGGAAGATGATTCTTCCCCACTCCAGATCTAGCACTCTATCTACTGAGCCACCTAGTTACCATGTAATAACAACAACGAGATATTATTTACAAAGTACTTTACAAATCTAAAAATCACTATATAAATGTTATTAGCCAAAACAAATGGATAATTATATCAATATCCTTATCTGGAAAATGGGGATAATAACAGCAACTTATCTCAAAGGGTTACTGTGGGAATCAAATGACATAATATCTGTAAAAGACTTGCCTGGCACATAGTAGGCTTTATGTAAATATTTATCCCTCTCTTTATTTCTAGCTTTAGTTATTCCAATCAGGCTTTCCTTTGTCCTTCAAAATATCTTACAAGAACTAATAGGTTACACGGTTGCCCTCTAACTTAATTACATATTCAAGTGGAGGTGAATTGTAGTTGAAGCTGTTTAATGCTAGGTACCAGAATGTGCTTGCCAGTAGCATATAATTTTCAGCTAATAAGCAGTATTTGGAGATAGGAAGCCATGGATTTTAGCCCCATCCCTGCTTGTGACTCACAGTGTGACCTTGAACAATAAATTAAACTAATCTGAACTTCTTTATTTTAAAAAAAGTCAGAACAGATACTACTTCTTAGCAGCTCTCATTCTCTCTCTCTCTCTCTCTCTCTCTCTCTCTCTCTCTCTCTCTCTCTCTCTCTCTC